>NW_028283717.1:0-300000 GCF_059441095.1 Idiotropiscis lumnitzeri | reverse complement strand
CCTCGCTTGCAGATCTCAATGGCCTCTCTGATCCAGCGCTGTTGTTTGTTCTCTTCGGTGCGGATGACCCTGCCCTTCTCCCGGTCCATGATGTGGTTTTCCCTTTTGCAGTGGTTAGTGATTGCTGATTTGTAATGTTCATGTTGTGCTTGTTCTTTTACTGCTCTGATTTTTCATTTTTTTGACAGGTAAGTCACACCCTCATGGAACATCAGCTGATAAAGACGGGTCTCAAGACACCATCATGCGACACTCTGAAGAAGGCGAAAGACTCGCCGAAACATGTCAGGTAAAAAATTAACCTAAAACATAATTGTCTGCTTTTAATGAATCAGTCAAATATCAATAATAAGAAGACAAAATGAACCTAATACAAATAAATGAATGCTTAATAACGCCCCTGCACATGCTCCTAAAAATCCAAACCTTCACCTGTAAATAAAACGTCCCGACCTGAAGACATCTTAATGTTATTATTTTGTTATACACACAGCGCCGCCAAGTGGAATCAAAAATGTGTTTTTATTTTAATTTTCACGTACTGCACGGTGCCCTTTTGACGAATCCGACTGAAAATTAGTCAGAAAAGACTCAAGACAATGATCTTACTCTCTGCCGAATTTTGTGACGTTTTGGCAAAAGGCGTGGCTATTACGGTGCTGAAAAATCCGATTGTACTTTGTGGCAACAAAAGCTCCGGCAACATGACTCAGATGATCCTATCTTCTCGAAGTTGTACACATTTGAGGATACTTCAGCCCTGAAGACATCTACCAACTTATTTTTCATCGTAGTAGTAGCGCCACCAACTGGTAAAAGCTAATACAAGTTATTTTCTTGGATGTTTTTCTCCGTGCAACTCAACAAGGTCGCCCTCATATATGCTCGGATGACTGTTTCGGCCATGAGGATGTCACAATACGAAATTCATCCTTTTTCGTGAAAAGTTGTGGGAGTGGCATTGCACTGTTCGGCAATAAAACAACGCTGATTATGAGGTTCTAAATATGAACGACAACTCGTGAAACTTTACACACACATCAGGCAGAGCAAATTTATCAATATTTTATACGTTAGTTGTGCAGCTTTTTTGAAATGGCTCGCCATGGCCCTCGAGAAATGTTAAAAAAAGCAGCCCTGGTTGAGTGTTTCACCTTGCTTTTTGTAAATTTTATGGAGTACAGTGAACCCTCGGTTATCGCGGTTAATGGGGACAGAGACCACCCGCGAAAACTGAAAATCCGCGAAGTAGCGGCGCACCTTCAAAAATGCTTAAAAAAAAATACAATATATATAATAAATATATATATATATATATATATATATATATATATATATATATATATATATATATATATATAGACAGAGAGAGAGAGTGAAATTCATGTTATAACAAAAAAACCAAATTATTATTAAAACGTATTATTTTTTTATTCCCCAGCCATTCTTTTTGTATTTATTTAATTACTCCGACTTTTACCTGCTGGTACGCCGTCCGGTGTGCCCTGTGAAATGAAAGGTGGCATTCTTTATTTATTTATTTATTTATTCATTTATTCATTCATAACTGACAGCTTCGCGCTCCGTTCGTGCCCGGGCGGAAGAGGTGTTCCAATTCGGCTTTACTGTGACACACGCCCGCCCTCCTGCCCCGGAGCTTCCATTCGGTTAAACTTAGGGGCCGCTTGGCACCGCCCGTGCCCGGGGAAGGTGCTCCTCTTTGGCTTACTGTGACGCGAGCATGCCCGCCTCCTCCGGAGCTTCCATTCGGTTAAACTTAGGGGCCGCTTGGAACCGCCCGTGCCCGGGGAAGGTGCTCCTCTTTGGCTTACTGTGACGCGAGCATGCCCTCCTCCTCCGGAGCTTCCATTCGGTTAAACTTAGGGGCCGCTTGGCACCGCCCGTGCCCGGGGAAGGTACTCCTCTACGGCTTAACTGCCACGCACGCCGGCCGGAGCTCTGGTACGGTCCGAACCGCGCGAAACGTCGCCACCGATCGTGTCCGGGGGAACGTGCTCTTCTTCGTCCACTCTCCTCTTCGCCCACGCTCTTCTTCGGCGCACGCCGGCCGTCTAACCGCTCCAGCGCCCGTCGTGCCGCTCGGCGAAACTACAATGCCCCCGAATATTTTTTATACCCGCGAAGCACTGAACCCGCGAAAGGTGAACCGCGAAGTAGCGAGGGTTCACCGTATGTATAAGACCAAGACCTACAAAAAAGTCTCTTGGAGCAATGAGCTAGGTTTTACAGGAAGTCGGCCATTTTGAATTTACTTAAAAGGGGCGGGTCACCACAATGGACTTTGTGTAGAAATTATTATTGGGGCCCGAGCAGCGACCGCGGCGAGGTCCCTATTGTTTATGTAGAAATTATTATTAGGGCCCGAGCAGCGACCGCTACGAGGTCCCCATTGTTTTTGTGGAAATTATTATTATTTTTATTATTATTATTATTAGGGCCCGAGCAGTGACCGCTGCGAGGTCCCTATTGTTTTTCTAGAAATTGTTATTAGGGCCCAAGCTGCGACGGCTGCGAGGTCCCTACTGTTTTTGTAGAAAATATTATTACTTTTATTATTATTATTATTATTATTATTATTAGGGCCTGAGCAGCGACCGCTGCGAAGTCCCTATTGTTTTTGTAGAAATTATTATTATTATTATTTTTCCGATTGTTCGATTGCATTTTTGTCCCCCGAAACATGCACAAAAATTCACCAAACTTGGCAGTCTCATCGGGCATGGCGAAAAATTTGATATTTTAACGTCTAATATGAACAGGAAGTGAGTTATGAATTTTTGAAAGTCCGACTTTTGCCCTTTTTTGCATGTTTACAGGGGTCATTCTTTTGCACCCTGATCCTAAAGGCTTCATCTGATTGCCTTAAAATTCTGTCTGTAGCATCTTAAGACCTGGGACAAACACTGGGACTAAAATTTTTTGTTTCCGAAATACTATATGACGGGGGCGGGGCTTCGAAGTTTTCACTTAAGATTTCCTTCGCCGCAATGGACAAAATGCTTAATAACTCTCTTGCACATGCTGCTAAAAATCCAAAACTTCACATGTACATAAAGAGTCGGTACCTGAAGACATCTATATGTTTATATTCAGTTATACACCTTGCGCCAATCAATATCATTTTTTACATTTTGACGTACTGCACGGTGCCCTTTTAACGAATCCGATTGAAAATTGGCTAGAAAAGACTCAAGACATTGATCTTACTCTATCCCTATTTTTGTGACTTTCCTTCGAAGGGCGTGGCTATTACGGTGCCGCAGAGTCTGATTATTCTCCGTGGCAACAAAAGTTCCTGCAAAATGATTCAGATGATCCATCTTCTCGAAATTTTTCACATTTGAGGATATTCAGGCCCTGAAGACGGCTGCCAACTTATTTTTGATCGCAGTGGTAGCGCCACCAACTGGTTAAAACAAATACAAATTATTTTCGTTGATGTTTTTCTCCGGGCAGGTTAACAAAATCTACCTTATATTTGCTCGGATGAGTGTTTAGGCCTTGAGGATGTCACAATACGAAAGTCTTTCGCCTTTTTCAGAGTGTCACATGATGGTGTCTTGTGGCCCGTCTTTATCAGCTGATGTTCCATGAGGGCGTGACTTACCTGTCACAAGAATGAAGGCAAGTCACGCCCCCCGCTGTCCGTTAACTCCGCCAAGATGCTGCTCCAGGTGGTAGAGAGGATGAAGGCTCCCTTGTCTCTGTTCATGGTTTTTATGCCTCGCTTGCAGATCTCAATGGCCTCTCTGATCCAGCGCTGTTGTTTGTTCTCTTCGGTGCCGATGACCCTGCCCTTCTCCCGGTCCATGATGTGGTTTTCCCTTTTGCAGTGGTCAGTGATTGCTGATTTGTAATGTTCATGTTGTGCTTGTTCTTTTTCATTTTTTTGACAGGTAAGTCACACCCTCATGGAACATCAGCTGATAAAGACGGGTCTCAAGACACCATCATGCGACACTCTGAAGAAGGCGAAAGACTCGCCGAAACATGTCAGGTAAAAAATTTTACCGAAAACATAATTGTCTGCTTTTAATGAATCTGTCAAATATCAATAATAAGAAGACAAAATGAACCTAATACAAATAAATGAATGCTTAATAACTCCCCTGCACATGCTCCTAAAAATCCAAACATTCACCTGTAAATAAAATGTCCCGACCTGAAGACATCTTAATGTTATTATTTTGTTATACACACAGCGCCGCCAAGTGGAATCAAAAATTTGTTTTTATTTTAATTTTCACGTACTGCACGGTGCCCTTTTGACGAATCCGACTGAAAATTAGTCAGAAAAGACTCAAGACAATGATCTTACTCTCTGGCGAGTTTTGTGACGTTTTGGCAAAAGGCGTGGCAATTACGGTGCTGAAAAGTCCGATTGTACTTTGTGGCAACAAAAGCTCCGGCAACATGACTCAGATGATCCTATCTTCTCGAAGTTGTACACATTTGAGGATACTTCAGCCCTGAAGACATCTACCAACTTATTTTTCATCGTAGTAGTAGCGCCACCAACTGGTAAAAGCTAATACAAGTTATTTTCTTGGATGTTTTTCTCCGTGCAACTCAACAAGGTCGCCCTCATATATGCTCGGAGGACTGTTTCGGCCATGAGGATGTCACAATACGAAATTCATCCTTTTTCGTGAAAAGTTGTGGGAGTGGCATTGCACTTTTTGGCAATAAAACAACGCTGATTATGAGGTTCTAAATATGAACGACAACTCGTGAAACTTGACACACACATCAGGCAGAGCAAATTTATCAATATTTTATACGTTAGTTGTGCAGCTTTTTTGAAATGGCTCGCCATGGCCCTCGAGAAATGTTCAAAAAAGCAGCCCTGGTTGAGTGTTTCACCTCGCTTTTTGTAAATTTTATGGAGTACAGTGAACCCTCGGTTATCGCGGTTAATGGGGACCGAGACCACCCGCGGAAACTGAAAATCCGCGAAGTAGCGGCGCACCTTCAAAAATGCTTAAAAGAAAATACAATATATATATAATAAATATATATATATATATATATATATATATATGTATATATATATATATATATATGTATATATATATATATATATATGTATATATATATACGGGGAGAGAGAGAGAGAGAGAGAGTGAAATTCATGTGATAACAAAAAAAACAAATTATTATTAAAACGTATTATTTTTTTATTCCCCAGCCATTCTTTTTGTATTTATTTAATTACTCCGACTTTTACCTGCTGGTACGCCGTCCGGTGTTCCCTGTGAAATGAAAGGTGGCATTCTTTATTTATTTATTTATTTATTCATTTATTCATTCATAACTGACAGCTTCGCGCTCCGTTCGTGCCCGGGCGGAAGAGGTGTTCCAATTCGGCTTAACTGTGACACACGCCCGCCCTCCTCCCCCGGAGCTTCCATTCGGTTAAACTTAGGGGCCGCTTGGCACCGCCCGTGCCCGGGGAAGGTGCTCCTCTTCGGCTTACTGTGACGCGAGCATGCCCGCCTCCTCCGGAGCTTCAATTCGGTTAAACTTAGGGGCCGCTTGGAACCGCCCGTGCCCGGCGAAGGTGCTCCTCTTCGGCTTACTGTGACGCGAGCATGCCCTCCTCCTCCAGAGCTTCCATTCGGTTAAACTTAGGGGCCGCTTGGCACCGCCCGTGCCCGGGGACGGTGCTCCTCTACGGCTTAACTGCCACGCACGCCGGCCGGAGCCCTGGTACGGTCCGAACCGCGCGAAACGTCGCCACCGATCGTGTCCGGGGGAACGTGCTCTTCTTCGTCCACTCTCCTCTTCGCCCACGCTCTTCTTCGGCGCACGCCGGCCGTCTAACCGCTCCAGCGCCCGTCGTGCCGCTCGGCGAAACTACAATGCCCCCGAATATTTTTTAGACCCGCGAAGAACTGAACCCGCGAAAGGTGAACCGCGAAGTAGCGAGGGTTCACTGTATGTATAAGACCAAGACCTACAAAAAAGTCTCTTGGAGCAATGAGCTAGGTTTTACAGGAAGTCGGCCATTTTGAATTTACTTAAAAGGGGCGGGTCACCACAATGGACTTTGTGTAGAAATTATTATTGGGGCCCGAGCAGCGACCGCGGCGAGGTCCCTATTGTTTATGTAGAAATTATTATTAGGGCCCGAGCAGCAACCGCTACGAGGTCCCCATTGTTTTTGTGGAAATTATTATTATTATTATTATTAGGGCCCGAGCAGTGACCGCTGCGAGGTCCCTATCGTTTTTCTAGAAATTGTTATTAGGGCCCGAGCTGCGACGGCTGCGAAGTCCCTAATGTTTTTGTAGAAAATATTATTACTTTTATTATTATTATTATTATTATTATTAGGGCCTGAGCAGCGACCGCTGCGAAGTCGCTATTGTTTTTGTTGAAATTATTATTATTATTATTTTTCCGATTGTTCGATCGCATTTTTGACCCCCGAATCATGCACAAAAACTCACCAAACTTGGCAGTCTCATCGGGCATGGCGAAAAATTTGATATTTTAACGTCTAATATGAACAGGAAGTGAGTTATGAATTTTTGAAAGTCCGACTTTTGCCCTTTTTTGCATGTTTACAGGGGTCATTCTTTTGCACCCTGATCCTAAAGGCTTCATCTGATTGCCTTAAAATTCTGTCTGTAGCATCTTAAGACCTGGGACAAACACTGGGGCTAAAATCTTTTGTTTCCGAAATACTATATGACGGGGGCGGGGCTTCAAAGTTTTCACTTAAGATTTCCTTCGCCGCAATGGACAAAATGCTTAATAACTCTCATGCACATGCTGCTAAAAATCCAAAACTTCACATGTACATAAAGAGTCGGTACCTGAAGACATCTATATGTTTATATTCTGTTATACACCTTGCGCCAATCAATATCATTTTTTACATTTTGACGTACTGCACGGTGCCCTTTTAACGAATCCGATTGAAAATTGGCTAGAAAAGACTCAAGACATTGATCTTACGCTATCCCTATTTTTGTGACTTTCCTTCGAAGGGCGTGGCTATTGCGGTGCCGCAGAGTCTGATTATTCTCCGTGGCAACAAAAGTTCCTGCAAAATGATTCAGATGATCCATCTTCTCGAAATTTTTCACATTTGAGGATATTCAGGCCCTGAAGACGGCTGCCAACTTATTTTTGATCGCAGTGGTAGCGCCACCAACTGGTTAAAACAAATACAAATTATTTTCATTGATGTTTTTCTCCGGGCAGGTTCACAAAATCTACCTTATATTTGCTCGGATGAGTGTTTAGGCCTTGAGGATGTCACAATACAAAAGTCTTTCGCCTTCTTCAGAGTGTCACATGATGGTGTATTGTGACCCGTCTTTATCAGCTGATGTTCAATGAGGGCGTGACTTACCTGTCACAAGAATGAAGGCAAGTCACACCCCCCGCTGTCCGTTCACTCCGCCAAGATGCTGCTCCAGGTGGTCGAGAGGATAAAGGCTCCCTTGTCTCTGTTCATGGTTTTTATGCCTCGCTTGCAGATCTCAATGGCCTCTCTGATCCAGCGCTGTTGTTTGTTCTCTTCGGTGCGGATAACCCTGCCCTTCTCCCGGTCCATGATGTGGTTTTCCCTTTTGCAGTGGTCAGTGATTGCTGATTTGTAATGTTCATGTTGTGCTTATTCTTTTACTGCTCTGATTTTTAATTTTTTTGACAGGTAAGTCACACCCTCATGGAACATCAGCTGATAAAGACGGGTCTCAAGACACCATCATGCGACACTCTGAAGAAGGCGAAAGACTCGCCGAAACATGTCAGGTAAAAAAATTTACCTAAAACATAATTGTCTGCTTTTAATGAATCAGTCAAATATCAATAATAAGAAGACAAAATGAACCTAATACAAATAAATGAATGCTTAATAACTCCCCTGCACATGCTCCTAAAAATCCAAACCTTCACCTGTAAATAAAATGTCCCGACCTGAAGACATCTTAATGTTATTATTTTGTTATACACACAGCGCCGCCAAGTGGAATCAAAAATTTGTTTTTATTTTAATTTTCACGTACTGCACGGTGCCCTTTTGACGAATCCGACTGAAAATTAGTCAGAAAAGACTCAAGACAATGATCTTACTCTCTGCCGAATTTGTGACGTTTTGGCAAAAGGCGTGGCTATTACGGTGCTGAAAAGTCCGATTGTACTTTGTGGCAACAAAAGCTCCGGCAACATGACTCAGATGATCCTATCTTCTCGAAGTTGTACACATTTGAGGATACTTCAGCCCTGAAGACATCTACCAACTTATTTTTCATCGTAGTAGTAGCGCCACCAACTGGTAAAAGCTAATACAAGTTATTTTCTTGGATGTTTTTCTCCGTGCAACTCAACAAGGTCGCCCTCATATATGCTCGGAGGACTGTTTCGGCCATGAGGATGTCACAATACGAAATTCATCCTTTTTCGTGAAAAGTTGTGGGAGTGGCATTGCACGGTTCGGCAATAAAACAACGCTGATTATGAGGTTCTAAATATGAACGACAACTCGTGAAACTTGACACACACATCAGGCAGAGCAAATTTATCAATATTTTATACGTTAGTTGTGCAGCTTTTTTGAAATGGCTCGCCATGGCCCTCGAGAAATGTTCAAAAAAGCAGCCCTGGTTGAGTGTTTCACCTCGCTTTTTGTAAATTTTATGGAGTACAGTGAACCCTCGGTTATCGCGGTTAATGGGGACCGAGACCACCCGCAAAAACTGAAAATCCGCGAAGTAGCGGCGCACCTTCAAAAATGCTTAAAAAAATATACAATATATATAATAAATATATAAATATTTATATTTATATATATATATATATATATATACGGGGAGAGAGAGAGAGAGAGAGAGTGAAATTCATGTTATAACAAAAAAACCAAATTATTATTAAAACGTATTATTTTTTTATTCCCCAGCCATTCTTTTTGTATTTATTTAATTACTCCGACTTTAACCTGATGGTACGCCGTCCGGTGTGCCCTGTGAAAAAAAGGTGGCATTCTTTATTTATTTATTCTTTCATAACGGACAGCCTCGCGCTCCGCTCGTGCCCGGGCGGAAGAGGTGCTCCAATTCGGCTTAACTGTGACACACGCCCGACCTCCTCCTCGGAACTTCCATTCGGTTAAACTTAGGGGCCGCTTGGCACCGCCCGTGCCCGGGGAAGGTGCTCCTCTTCGGCTTACTGTGACGCGAGCATGCCCTCCTCCTCCGGAGCTTCCATTCAGTTAAACGTAGGGGCCGCTTGGAACCGCCCGTGCCCGGGGAAGGTGCTCCTCTTCGGCTTACTGTGACGCGAGCATGCCCTCCTCCTCCGGAGCTTCCATTCGGTTAAACTTAGGGGCCGCTTGGAACCGCCCGTGCCCGGGGAAGGTGCTCCTCTTCGGCTTACTGTGACGCGAGCATGCCCTCCTCCTCCGGAGCTTCCATTTGGTTAAACTTAGGGGTCGCTTGGCACCGCCCGTGCCCGGGGAAGTGTTAAAGAAATTTAAGTTTGTATGTTCATCTGTTAGTTTTGTTGTTTAGTTTGTCATCTTAGCAAGTTTCAAACTATAACTAATCTTACAGGCCCCCTTTGTTGCACATGCATTCGTATCTTTCTGGCCTCTAATTAAACTTTCGACAGCTACGGGTGCCAGGTACGGCCTCATCGCGAATGTGACTCCCCAACGCCAGAACCCTTTTCTGTAAACACCTCCCTTGGGGTGTTGATGACCCCTTTAACCCTTCGTAGATAATGTTGGGGCCCGAGGCCTCTTAAGGCTGTAACTTATGCATTTAGGGAGGTCCAACACAAGGCTTGGTATTTCTAAAGCAACAATATCGTCATGGCCATAAAATAAGTTCAACATGTTAAGCCTTGTGAAAATACACTACACAGGTCAAATGAAGTTCAGAGTGAACATGCTCCCTTTTGCTGTTAGAATAAGCAGAAGTATGAACAAAAGGTGTCTTGTAAGCTGAAACCGTTAGAATAGGCAGGAAGAGGGTGGGCAAGTGGGATGGAGTCAAATGTCAAGTTTTCCATTCTGTATGTATTGCATATTCAAATTGCTTATGCTGATGCAAATAAAAACCATGTGTGCAGTCGAACACGCTGGCTTCGCCTCGGAGTTCGAGGGCTGCCCAGCGCGGAAATGACAGACAATCTTGGCTGGTTGATTCATTTGTTCAGGCTTGTTTTGATAGAAACATCCTTAACATTACTTGGTCCTTCGAATGCCGGATGAAAACGTGTGATCTGCGGTGGACGATTGACGACGACTGAAAACGGCGCCATCGTGAAAAGTCCTCTCTTCCAGGAGGCCGGTCCTCGGCCATCCTCCACCGGAGAGAACACAGACTTCATCCATGAACCGCGAGTGTCTCGACCAGCGGAGAGATTGTCACAGGTCAGTGGTTGTATACAACAGATAGTAAAAAACTTTTTGGGGTTTTTGAAGGATAGTAGGGTTTCAGGGAGTTCCTTTACCCGAAGAGATAGTACATCTTAGCTTAGCTATTTTCTGGAAGAAATACAGATTTAACTTTGCTATTTTGGAAGACTTGTTGGAAGACTCGGACAGTACAGAATTAACTGTTGTTTATTCTGGAAGGCAGATTAAGGCATTCCTTGTCTGGTAGAGAGTACAAGTGTAGTTGATTATATCTGCTCGGATAGTACAGAATTAACTGTTGTTTTTTCTGGAAGACAGATTTAGGGGTCCTTATTTCTGGTAGAGTACAGATGTAATTATTACTATATTTGGAAGTGATAGTACAACGTTTGTTATTTATAGAAGACGAAAATAGTTTATCTATTTTCACAGACACAGAACTGATCAATCTGTGAGTGTGTATGTGTATTGTATGAATGTCCAACGTTTGAGAAATCTAAAACTGACCGAGGGTTGTGAGTAAAAACACCCAGGAATACCCGCTCCAAATTGGGAGTAGAAGCTTGGTATTCAACCCAAAGTCAGGCAATTTGAATTTTTCTCAACACTGAGGAACCATAACTAGACACCATAACAATTAAGACTGTCAGAAATGGCGGCAGAATTGATGAAGGAAGTTAACTGTCAACTTTCCGAATTTGAAATAAAGGAAAAATGTAGGTTAGTTGAAATTGAAAAATATTGATTAGCTTCTCGTTTGTAGCTGTTCAATGTTGAGAACTGTGTGTGTTGTTTTGTGGGCCCGTGTATATGTCTGAGTCTGACTATGTGTGTGTGTGAGAACAAAGAAGAGAAAGGGTGGGGGTTGAGTCAGTGAGCTGGAGTGTGTGCGATTGGGGATTACTAATACCACTTGGTATTTTATCCCATGTAATACAGTAGGATTATAAACAGCAGACTGTTGTGGATGTAATAGACAAGAAATCTCCACCTGAAAAAGTTGAAGTGAGAATTGCCACAACAGGAAAATTGAGTTGCTGTCCTACTGATGAGAAACCAGTTTTTAGAACACCCTAGGTGTTGACAAACTGGTCCAATTTTCTAAAATTGGGGTATTGGGTAGTATAGTAAAGTCCAGGGAAACTTTGCAGTGTAGAGATTGGAAGTTAATAAGAAAAGAAAAGGAATGTGTAAAGAAAGAAAAAGAATGTGTAGAAAAGGGAAAGGAACAATTAATGTTCCATAGAAAGGATTGATGAAGTCCAAATGATAGGGCAAGTGAGAAAGGTGTCATAGGCAGATTTGCAAGTGGAAAACTGTATAGAGTAACAGAATTAGAACCTATGTGGTTGAGGGATGTAAGACACTGAGTTGGTTGCATGAATTGAAAGAGAGAAGTAGGTGTTATGAAAGATGGAATGAAGGTTTTGAAAGTGAACATGAGGAATCTTTGCAAAAGCATAGGTGTTTCCTGATTTTGAATTTTAAGTGGTGTCAAACCTGAGGTGCGGGGGCAGAATTTGGTTCTCTAACTGAGAGGCAAGGTAGGTTGAGAAGGAAAAGCGTAAGTGAAATAGGATGAGCGGAAAGTTAAGAGGGGGTTGGAGATGACTGAGAGGTAAAGTAGGTTGGGCAGATGCCAGAAGGAAAGCGTAAGTGAATTGGAACGAGCGGAAAGTTTAGGGGGAAGGAGCTGTTGCCATTGGCTTGAGATTGCCTGCTCGTAAATTGGCAGGGAGGAGTGGCCAGTAAACTGGAGCCTTTGGTAGGGGGCGTAACCCCTGGCAGCTTGGTTGCCTGGGGACCGCGTGATTGGCGTATGAACAGTGAGGCCCCCCCCCTCCCTTCTTTTTCTGCTGTGAGCGTCTAGGATAGGCTTGCACACGAGGGCGGCCAAGGAGAAGACGAGTAATTTACATAATGAATGAAGGGTTTGAGAACTTGTTTTAAGGAAGTGTACGATTGGGAAAATGAATGACTAGGCCGGGACCCCAGTGGGGCTTCGGACTGCGAGTTGATGTCCAAACCTCTGGATTCCCCCTCTGACAGTGACAACAGTGAGGACATTGAGGAAGATATTAAACATATGTTTGACCTCGAGAATTACTTAATGCGTCATCAAACTGAACCGATGAGATGCAGCTGTTAAAAAAGGAAGTCACATATTTAGGCCGCATTTTGACTGAAAAGGGGCGCATTTTTGGTGACAAGCAAAAAGAAGGCGTTGCCCGAGCCCTAAAACCAATAACAAAGAAGTAAATGATGTCCCTTATAGGTGTACGCAATTATTGCCAGGCATGGATTGCAAAGTACTTAGAAATCACACGACTATTGCTGGACATCATTTATGACAAGCCAATGACATTTGAGGAAAAAAAAAATGTTTGAACACTTGAGGTTGACAAGCTTTTGAACTTGTCAAGTGTGAACTCATTGATTAAGATGTATTAGCACTACCAAATTACTATGAGCCATTTGAGCAAACAGTGACTGCAAAAAATGGTTTCATGACCTTGTGTGGCTGCAGACGCGCAGGGCTCATGAAATCACTTGCATATTAGTCACAACAATTGGATCAAGCAGCCTTCACCCACCACATTCACATTGCACGGCGACCTAATTGTCACATTACACTGATAAGGTGCGCTCAGCCCAGCGTCACTTTTTCCCGCACCAGTAGAAGGCACACCACACGACTGTGGAAGCCGAGTCCAAATTACCACCAAACAGCGACCTGACCTCTTGGACACCTTTCTCCCGACTGGAGAGACAGTTTTTTGACGGCCGCAAAGGGGTGGGAATTTTTTTTTTAACAAAGCATTTTGTTTCAAGGGATATTAAAATCTGTATGTGCAGGACAAGCAGCAGAAACTTCTGTGCTGATCCAGAATTGTAAGATGTTTTCTAAAAAACATTTTACAATTTGGACTGACTGCCAAGATATATGTTTATGTGTTCTGTCGACATTGGGCAAACGGCGTTTTAAAAAATCACAAAAGATGAAAGAAAAGTTGTGCATAAAGCACGTCTAAATAAGTATTTGTAAATGCAAAATTTTCTGAACAGAAAATGAAACGATTACAATTGAATACTGCCTCGCAGACAATGCAGCAAGGGGTAATGCACACACACACACACACACACACGCAGCAAATCAACTTGACAATTTGATCTCACGCCAGGGAAAAATACACCACTAATTGAATGCACACATTGGGAGAAAAAAGGTGCAAACATTGCTGAGGAGTAGAGGAGTAACATGAGTGACACATGTGTGTCAACAGGGGGAAGTATGATATGAAATTGTTCCCACATATAGACTTTTCAACAAAAAACTTTTTTTTAGACAAAGTGTTAGTTGTTTGGGTTGCAATATTGTTTGGTTATAATTAATGTGTTTTCAAAATGGATTACGTTGTTTCCAACAACACATGATGATGTTAAAACAGTTGGAAAAAGTGTTGTGTAATCGAATTATCCTGACATTTGGAATTTCAAGAGTGATTTAAAGTGAAAATGATGCATTTTGTGAATAATGTTTGTAACAAGTGGGACAGTTGTTGCAAAATTGACTCAAAGCGTCATTTTGCATACAGTCTGCAGGACTTGTGGAACGCACGAATGGAACTGACTTATCAAGACAAAGAAAAAAAAAAGAGACAATGGCCAGACTGTGTTTCAATCACAGCAATGAGGATAGTGCCAGCCGAAGGAAGGACACTATCCCCTTTTTATCCTATATGGCCTCACACATAGACTCTCAGGTTCATCAGAACCACCAGCGACTGGCACATCTGTCCCAGTCCACATGAAAGACATGTTTGACCACAATTACTGGCCAGTGTGTTTTGATCCACAGATAAACCACGTCCATGTGGGAGACCAACTCTTCCTCAAGGTGCTGAAACGACCTCGTTGGGACAGTGAACGCTGGGACGGCCCTCATCAGGTGATTGCAGTGACCCCGACGGCAGCAAAGGTCGAGGGGCGTGGCGGCTGGAACCATCAGTCGCAGTGCAAGCTTCTCCGGTCCCTGCTGAAGGCTGAGCGACGCAAGTCCCTTGGAGAGGATCTCCACCACGTACCAACAAAAGACCACAGTTGGAAAGAGGGTTTTCCGTGGCAAACACACCCCTCTCGGAAGGATGGAGCAAGCCGCCGAACAGCAACTGGGCACTGCCCTGTCGACCAGATGCATCATCTACTTCCTTGCAGGGCTGTGCCTGGTCAGCGCACAACCTCGAGACCAGGACAACGTCAAACGCAGACGAGTTGCACAGGCGCAGACTGCTGACTACACGCACATCAAATAAAACCTGCAGCCTCTGAAAAAACGCTCAAGGTCACTGATTCATGTAACTTGCATCACAGAAAAGAGTTGCAGTTGTGAATGTTTGATGTTCCGGGTTTATTTTGTACATACATGTATTGGACCAAAAACTGCATTAGCTTTGCTTTATTATCTTTTAATTGTTATTATTTTTTTGGGCTTCTCGTTCGGGGCATGGGTTTCTACCCTTTTCTCCAAGAATTTTTGAGTTTTTGGGTAGTTTTTCTCCCCCCTCAAGCGACAGCCTTTGATGATGAGATTTGAAACTTGATAAACAGGAGGGATATGTTAAAGAAATTTAAGTTTGTATGTTCATCTGTTAGTTTTGTTGTTTAGTTTGTCATCTTAGCAAGTTTCAAACTATAACTAATCTTACAGGCCCCCTTTGTTGCACATGCATTCGTATCTTTCTGGCCTCTAATTAAACTTTCGACAGCTACGGGTGCCAGGTACGGCCTCCTCGCGAATGTGACTCCCCAACGCCAGAACCCTTTTCTGTAAACACCTCCCTTGGGGTGTTGATGACCTCTTTAACCCTTCGTAGATAATGTTGGGGCCCGAGGCCTCTTAAGGCTGTAACTTCTGCATTTAGGGAGGTCCAACACAAGGCTTGGTATTTCTAAAGCAACAATATCGTCATGGCCATAAAATAAGTTCAACACGTTAAGCCTTGTGAAAATACACTACACAGGTCAAATGAAGTTCAGAGTGAACTTTTGCTGTTAGAATAAGCAGAAGTATGAACAAAAGGTGTCTTGTAAGCTGAAACCGTTAGAATAGGCAGGAAGAGGGTGGGCAAGTGGGATGGAGTCAAATGTCAAGTTTTCCATTCTGTATGTATTGCATATTCAAATTGCTTATGCTGATGCAAATAAAAACCATGTGTGCAGTCGAACACGCTGGCTTCGCCTCGGAGTTCGAGGGCTGCCCCGCGCGTAAATGACAGACAATCTTGGCTGGTTGATTCATTTGTTCAGGCTTGTTTTGATAGAAACATCCTTAACAGGAAGGTGCTCCTCTACGGCTTAACTGCCACGCACGCCGGCCGGAGCTCTGGTACGGTCCGAACCGCGCGAAACGTCGCCACCGATCGTGTCCGGGGGAACGTGCTCTTCTTCGTCCACTCTCCTCTTCGCCCACGCTCTTCTTCGGCGCACGCCGGCCGTCTAACCGCTCCAGCGCCCTGTCGTGCCGCTCGGCGAAACTACAATGCCCCCGAATATTTTTTAGACCCGCGAAGCACTGAACCCACGAAAGGTGAACCGCGAAGTAGCGAGGGTTCACTGTATGTATAAGACCAAGACCTACAAAAAAGTCTCTTGGAGCAATGAGCTAGGTTTTACAGGAAGTCGGCCACTTTGAATTTACTTAAAAGGGGGCGGGTCACCACAATGGACTTTGTGTAGAAATTATTATTGGGGCCCGAGCAGCGACCGCTACGAGGTCCCCATTGTTTTTGTCGAAATCATTATTATTTTTATTATTATTATTAGGGCCCGAGCAGTGGCCGCTGCGATGTCCCTATTGTTTTTCTAGAAATTGTTATTAGGGCCCGAGCTGCGACGGCGGCGAGGTCCCTATTGTTTTTGTAGAAATTATTATTAGGGCCCGAGCAGCGACCGCTACGAGGTCCCCATTAACCGCGATAACCGAGGGTTCACTGTATTACTCTTACTCGATCTTGGCGCCGCTTTTGACACTTGATCATAACATATTATTAAAACGCCTTGAAACTTGTGTTGGCATTTCAGGTTCAGCGCTTTCTTGGATTAATTCGTATCTGTCGGAGACGACGCACCGTGTAATTCATGGCAATGCGTCTTCTGATCTTTGTAAGATCACACGCGGAGTTCCGCAGGGATTGGTACTAGATGCTACCGCTTGGTGATATTATACGGAAATATCACATTAGTTTTCATTGTTATGCTGATGATACGCAATTATACATGCCGTTGGATATAACGAATCCGTGTGATTGCTATAAATTAGAGGCATGCCTTGCCGAAATTAAACTATGAATGTCTTTCAATATTTTGCGTCTTAACTCAGATAAAACCGAGATGCTGATCATTGGACCAGCGCGTCATCTGTACCTTTTTCAAAGACACCACTATGAGTATCGATAAATTGCCCAAAAGGATTCAACAAAAAATCTCGGTCTTATATTTGACACAACTATGTCGTTTCAAATGCACATTAAAAATATTACTAGAACTGCATTTGTTCATCTGCGTAACATTGCTAAAATTCGCCCAATTCTATCAACTTGTGATGCAAAAATCTTAATCCATGCGTTTGTTACGTCTCGCCTCGACTATTGTAACGTTTTGCTCTCGGGTCTCCCCATGTCTAGTATTAAAAGTTAGTTCAAAATGCAGCAGCTAGACTCTTGACTAGAACGAGAAAGTTTGATCATATTACCCCGATACTTGCCAATTTGAATTGGCTTCCGGTCCACTTGAGATGTGATTTTAAAGTTCTGCTACTTGCCTATAAAATATTGCATGGCTTAGCACCTTCCTATCTCGTTGACCTCGTGGTACCATATGTGCCGTCCCGAAACCTTCGCTCACAAAATGCTGGTCTTTTAGTGATCCCGCGAGCCAAAAAGAAGTCCACAGGTTCTAGAGCGTTCTCTATTCGGGCACCAATGCTTTGGAATGTACTACCCTCAGGTATTAGAGGCGCCACCTCAGTAGAAATGTTCAAAACACTATTAAAGACGCATTTATACTCTTGTGCATTTAGTTGAACTATTTGTTGGCCTGTTTACTGCCGCTTTTTCTCTTATCTTCTCTTTTCTGCCCCCTTTTCCCCGGCTGGGGGATTAGGTGACGGTGACCCACTAGGAAGTTTAAGGCATTGACAAACTGGGCATGCACCTGTTCCAGTGATGTCGTCTTCCTGCAGCGCGACATTTATTTATATACTTTAGCATCTAATTTAATTATTTGTTGGCCTGTTTACTGCCGCTTCTCCTCTTTTCTGCCCCCTCTTCCCCTGCTTGGGAATTAGGTGATGGTGACCTGCTATGAAGATTACGGCACTGACCAACCGGGGAGGGACCTGCTCTGCCGAAGTCGTCTTCATGCAGCACCTCTTCTGATTTCCCTATATTTCAGCACTTCGTTGAACTACTTGTTGGCCTGTTTACTATTTCTGTTCTTTTTTTTCTGTTCCCAATTCCACAGCTTGGGAATTAGGTGATGGTGATTCACTTGGAAGTGGCTGTTCTGAATTTACCCCAAACTGACTATTTCAAGATCAAAGGCTCAACCTCGGATATGCTGCCATGGCGATTACGGTCCTGGATGAGGACCCACTCCACTAAAGTCATCTTCCTGCAGCACTTCATTTAATTGACTCTCACATTATCTCATCTAACATTGTATAGCATCATTGTATGTGTCAAATGTTGCCCACTTGGCATCCAAAGCAGCCTGGTCATCCTGGAAGGGGGTTTCCCCCCCATCTGTGGTCCCTTCTCAAGTTTTCTCACTTTTCCCCCAATGGGGTTTTGAGTTTTTCCTTGCCCTCCTGGGGGTTAAGATCAGTGGATGTTGATTGTGGTTATGTAAAGCCCTTTGAGACTGTCTGTGATTAAGGGCTATACACATAAAATTGACTTGACTCGACTTGGACCAGAATAGAAGTGGATGAGGGAAAAAGGGAGGGGCGGTGTTGACTGATATTGTGCAGATGGAAGTAGGCTGACCGGGTTGTGTTATTATGCTTATGGAAAGATAGAGTGCTGTCAAGGATGACACCCAGACTCTTGACCTGAGGGGATGGGAAAACAATGGAGGGGCCAACAGGAATGGGAAAACTGCCAACTTTGGATTGTATTGATTTTGTACTGAAAAGAATAACTTCTGTTTTGTCGCTGTTAAGCCTCATGAAATTATTAGAAAACCAGTCATTGATTTCAGATAGACAGGAGGTGACGGAGGTGGGAGGGAGTGATATGCTGGGTTTGCAGGAGAACTAGAGCTGGGTGTCATCCGCGAAGCAATGGAAAGCGATATTGAATTTTCGGAAAATTCTGCCAAGGGGAAGGAGGTATATGATAAATAATAGGGGGGCCAGGACCGAGCCTTGGGGCAAACCTGAGGTGACTGGGAGGGACTTTGATGAGAAATATTTAAGCTGGATGAACTGAGTGCGGTCTTTGAAGTATGAATGGAACCAGTTGAGGGCGGTGTGGGTGATGCCGATGGAAGAAAGTCTTTTGAGAAGGATGGTGTGTGAGATGGTGTCAAAGGCCGCAGTCAGGTTAAGAAGGATGACAATGGAGAATGAATCTGAGTCAGCTGCAATGAGGAGAGCAGAGGTGACCTTGAGTAGAGTTGATTCAGTGCTGTGAAGTGCACGGAAACCGGACTGAAAGGGTTATTGCAGGTGAGATGAGAGTGGAGTTGAGTGGCGACTACATTATCTAGGACTTTTGAAATGAATGGTAGGTAGGAAATAGGGCGGAGGTTCAGGAAATAGTACTGAGCGGCTTTTTCTTAATCTCATGAGAAAATGTACTTGGGCAAGCACAGTCGAAAAGAGTCGTGCGTTATCTCAGCCCAGCCTCACATTCTTCCCCCGGCACGGGTCTACGTCCAAGGGAAGGTCCTCTCCAGATTAATCATTGTCTGGATGGTTGATTCCCAGCTGGTCCCCAAGACTGGTATTCCACGGCTGGCCTTCTCCGGCGGGCAGTCTCTCCGTCTCTTCTGCTGGTATTCCCCTGTAATCTTGTCAGTGTGCATGTATGTGTGCTCCAAAATCAAATTATGTCTTTCAGAATGTGTTTTTGCAATGGCGTCCCCTTGAACCCTCCAATCAATCAATCAAATTTTATTTATAAGAGCACTTTTCATACATAAAATGCGGCTCAAAGTGCTGTACAATAAAAACATCCAAATTACAACGAAAAACTAAAACCCATTCCACCCACTCAACATAAACACAAGACACATCCACATACACGCCTGAACTCGCACACACACAGAACACTCGCATTCACACAACTTAATAAACCATCTTAGTAGAAAGACAGGGTAAGGCACAGAGAAACCATATGAGAAAATGTACCCAGGGTAGGTCATCCGCGCTGAGAGGGATGACGGCTCACGCCCACAGGGAGCTGCGCCAACACACAGACCCCTAGCCCAGACTGACCGGGGTAGACCCTACACATAGTGCAGAGGGCCCCGGTCCGCCGGGCCTAAGGAGCCTCCGGGATGAAGCCCCCTGTGAGAAGGCCAGCCACACCTCCCAGCGCGGAGGCCCCCCTTGAGGAAACACTGGAGCTAAAATATATAAAAGAAAATGATAATGCTAAACAAAAAAGAAGCTAAAAATTAAAGGACAATAATATAAAAAGACGAAGCTAAAATATATAAGAAAAATTATGATACTAAAAGACAGAGAAGAAGCTAAAAATTAAAAGACAATAATATAAAACGACGCAGCTAAAATATATAAGAAAAATGATGATACTAAAAGACAAAGAAGCTAAAAAAAATTAAAGACAATGATAATATATAAAATGACAATCCTGAATTAAAAGACTAAGATAAATTATTTAAAAGCCAAACAAAAAAGGTGAGTCTTGAGCAGGGGTGGGCAATTATTTTTTCCATGGGGCCACATAAGAAACATTAAATATTGTGGAGGGCCGGGCCAAAAGGCTGAACTCAATTCTGCATAATATTAATTGTATTTCTTTTTTAAAAAGCAGTAAATAGCACTGTTTTGACAAGCTGGCATTAAAGTTAAGCAATGAAACTAAATACCAAATAAACTGAAAAAATGAGGTTGCCTTACAAAAATGTATTCATTCAAATTTCTCAACACAATGGTAGACATAATATTAACATTTTTTACTATTTGTGACTCATATTAGTAAACATATTCTGTCACATTCACTTCAAAACACATTTTGAGTTCCATATACTGTTGGATAGTTGTGTAAAGGTTCTGAGCATTTTAAAGACATCACAATATTGTCTTTTTGCACCAAACATTAAGCAAGATACAACATATTGACTGTCACTGAACTGTGATTTTGAGAAAAAGTGTCCCAGTTCATTGTTATCTGGTGCCGTTTTTATATTTCTCTGCATGTTTCGTCTGGTAATGCCGACTCAAATTGTAGTCCTTCAACACGGCGATCTGCTCCCCGCAAACTAAACACACAGCTTTACCTCTAACTTCAGTAAATAAATACTTCGCTGTCCAATTTTTGTTGAAAATTCTACATTCGGCATCTACCTTTCTTTTTGTAGCCTGAGCGGACATTTTTGAGGACGAACGTTGTCTTGTTGTGATTCAATCGCGCGCATGTCTTGATAAACGCATTACGTCATTATGTGCGACGCACATTGTGCGGGAATAAAAAAAAAAAACAATTTCAGAATAAAAGCAGTGCAGCTTTCGCCCATGAATGAGGTGAAATTAAAAAGTATGTTTATTTTGAAATTTCCAATTAACCTTACACTCGCGGTCAGAGTCAACCAAAGGTATGTGGCCCGGGCCATACAATGCCCAGGTCTGTCATACGGGCCAGTCAGTGCCACCCGGCGGGCCGGATGTGGCCCGCGGGCCGTGCAATGCCCAGGTCTGGTCTTGAGCCTCCTTTTAAAAATATCAACAGTCTCTGCGGACCTGATGTCCTCCGGCAGGCTATTCCATAGACGAGGACCAGAATGGCTGAATGCAGCCTCGCCATGTGTTCCAGTCCTCACCCGAGGAATAATTAACAGGCCGGTGCCAGAGGACCTCAGGGTCCGCGAGGATGGCCCAAGACCGTTAAGGCATTTAAAAACTAATTGAAGAACCTTAAAATCAATCCTGAAACACACGGGGAGCCAATGCAGCGATTTTAAAACTAAATCCAGTGCCCAATTTGGTATGTTTGCATCTCTATGTCCTATGTGGAGAATGTGCTTTGTCATATTTGTCCATGAAGTGCTGTCTGGCTTGTCATCAGTTTGTAATGTGCAGACTGAATATGTATGATGTGAATGTGAGTGTAGGTCATGAAAATACTATGTTCACACATTTATAAACTAAGTAATATAACTTTAGCATGTGAAAATAATATCATAAATCAGTAAAGACCATGACTACAATCAGTCATTCCTATGCGTAGTAGAATTAGAATTAGAATTAGAAATCCCTTTATTGTCATTGTACTCAAGTGTGCAACGAGATTAGAAGGCTCCCCTCTCCAGTGCAATACAACAATAAGACAGACAAATATATAAATTAGATTAATAAATAAGAGAGTGCAATGGAATTTAGTACAGAATAGGGTATATAAAAACACATCACGATGCTGTTCTGCAAGGTAAGGGTGTTCTCGTGTGTGTGTGAGAGTTCAGAATGGAGATGGCTCTCGGAAAGCAACTGTTTCTCAGTCTATTGGTCCTCGATTTGATGCATCTGTAGCGCCTGCCAGAGGGCAACAGGTCGAACAGGTGTGAGTTTGGGTGGGTATTGTCTTTGACGATGTTGAGATCCCTTCTGAGGCACCGGGCGGTGTAGATGTCCGACAGTGAGGGGAGAGGGCAGCCAATAATCCTTTGCGCTGTTTTGACTGTCCTCTGGAGCCTCACTCTGTCGGCCTCAGTGCAGCCGCTGTACCAGGTGGAGACACAGTACGTCAACAGGCTCTCAATGGACGAGTGGTAGAAGGCTAGCAGCAGCTTCCTGTCCAGGTTGAATTTCCTGAGGACTCTCAGGAAGTGCAGACGCTGGTGGACCTTCTTTACCACTGCTGTGGTGTTGTGAGTCCAAGAAAGGTCGTCGGAGATCTGTACTCCCAGGAACTTGAACGTGTGGACCCTCTCCACACACACGCCTTCGATGCAGAGGGGGGGCGGCACCGTCTTGTTCCTCCTGAAGTCGACGACAATCTCCTTTGTTTTTGCAGTGTTAAGGTGCAGTCTGTTGTCCTTGCACCAAGCTGTCAGTCTCTTTACCTCCTCTCTGTAGGCTGTCTGGTCACCTTCCGAGATCAGACCGACCACTGTCGCGTCGTCAGCAAACTTGACGATGGTGTTGTTGCCATGGGCCGGGCTGTAGTCGTAGGTGTAGAGGGCGTATAGGAGAGGGCTCAGCACGCATCCTTGAGGGGAACCGGTGCTCAGCATGCAGGTGGAGGACGTGTAGGGGCCGAGCAACACAGTCTGGGGTCTGTTGGTCAGAAAGTCCTTAATCCAGATGCGTGTGAGGGCAGGGAGGCCGAGAATGTCAAGTTTGGCGACGTGGATGTCTGGGATGATTGTGTTGAATGCCAAGCTGTAGTCCACAAAGAGCATCCTTGCATAGCTCTGCTGTTGTTCCAGGTGGCCCAGCACAACATGCAGAGCAGTGTTGATGGCGTCCTCAGTGGATCTGTTAGCCCAGTATGCAAACTGGTAGGGGTCCAGAGTGGGAGGAAGGCAGTCCCTGATGTGCTGGAGAACCAGCCTCTCGAAGCACTTCATGATGACTGGTGTGAGAGCAACAGGACGGTAGTCATTCAGGTGGACGGCTGGTGACTTTTTGGGGACAGGAATAATGATGGAAGTTTTCAAGCAGGAGGGGATGACTGCTTGAGCCAGGGAGCGGTTGAAGATCCTGCAGAATACATGTGACAGTTGGTGGGCACATGTTTTGAGGACCTTGCCTGGTATTCCGTCGGGTCCAGTAGCTTTCCTGGGGTTAACAGCCAGGAGCGCGCGCCTCACATCGTGTTCCTCTACGGTGAGTGGGGGGGAGTTGGAGCATGAAGTGCGGGGGTGTGACGGTTGGGGCGAGTCAAAGCGAGCAAAGAAGCAGTTAAGCTCCTCTGCCAGCGATGCACTCGGGTCTGCAGAGGTCGTGCTGCTGCCACGGAAGTTGGTGATGCTCCGTAGACCCTGCCACACCTCCCGTGGTCTGTTACTGGCAAGGTGGGCCTCCAGCCTCCCCTTGTAGGTTGCCTTGGCTAGCTTGATGCCTTTGCTCAGGTCAGCACGAGCCACCCTGTACTGGGCTTTGTCGCCTGACCTGAAGGCAGCGTCACGGGCCTTGAGGAGAGAGCGAACCCTGCTGGACATCCAGGGCTTCGCATTTGGGAAGGTCCGTATAGTCCTGTGTAGGGACACAGTTTCCATGCAGAACTTGATGTAGTCCACTACACAATGTGTGTAGACATCAAGGTCCTGATGATCAAAGAGGCCCCAGTTTGTGTCTTGAAAGCAGTCCTGTAATTCACTCATGGCGCCGTCACGCCAGGTTTTCACAGTCTTTGTGGTGGGCCTGAATCTGCGCCTGAGAGGGATGTATGCAGGTGCGAGCTGCAAGGACAGGTGGTCTGACTGGCCGAGGGGGGCGAGTGGGAGGGCCCTGTATGCGTGCTTGATGTTCGAGTACACATGGTCGAGAGTGTTGTCTCCCCTCGTTGGGCACTTGACATGCTGGTGAAACTCTGGGAGTACAGTCTTTAAATTGGCCTTATTAAAGTCTCCCGCTACTACGTGAACGCCATCAGGGTGGGCCCGCTGATGTTTATTGATGACGCACGCGAGTAGCGAGAGCGCCGTGCTAGTGCTAGCGTCGGGAGGGATGTAAACAGCTGTGACAATCACGACCGTTAGCTCCCTCGGGAGAAAATAAGGCCGGCATTTAACGGACATGAACTCGATGTCGGGGGAAGAGTGCTTCTCGACGATCGTGCTATCGCCGCACCAGTTCTCATGCACGTAAACACAGAGCCACCCCGCCCCGTCTCTTACCGGTGTCCCTTGTCCGATCCGCGCGATGTAGCGAGCGCCCGGCCAGCTGGATGCTAGCATCGGGGACGTCTGCGTGCAGCCAGGATTCCGTGACGACGATCACACTGCTGTCTCGCACATAGCGGTTTCCCAGGATTTGTAATCCCAGGTCGTCCATTTTGTGGACCACGGATCTGGCGTTGGTGAGGTACAGACTCGGCAGTGGTTGCCTATGGGGCTGCCGTCGCAGCCGTTGCAAGACACCGGACCTGCAGCCCCGCTTCTGCTTCCTCTCTCTGCGTCGCCTGCGCCGCCTCCCGGTCCCGATGACAAGCCACGGTGAGCCGGGCAGCCTCGCCAGTTCGTCCGGAATTTTGCGATCATAGCATATTCAGTAAATATAAACCTGCTAAATTAAATAATTGACATTCTGTCCCATAAATGTTTAAAATGCCGGTAATTGCCATACAATCCTTCAAGGGTCGACGAGCGATGTTCGGGAGGAGGAGCAGTGGTGGTGGTGCGTTTCCCTCGGGCATGTGTCGGTAAATCCAGCGGAGTTCAGCGGCAGTGGATTGAAGTTGTCCTGACACAGGTTGATGACATGACAGGAACAGGCAGAAGTGCGAGAAGCAGACTGGCCTGCGGGTCCACATGGCAGACAGGTGCTAACTTTGATAGGTAAGCTAAACTTTAGCCACAGTAGACGCGTCAGCGACTATGCAATCGGTGGGTGGCATTCATGAGAATCGGGATCGCTCAACATACAGATAATAATAAATAAAATCACTGTAACTGGAGGGATTGTAAACTGCTAAAGCAGGTACAACAAGCGGATCCAAAAAATTTCTGAGAGTTACCGGTGAGCAGTGGCAGCCAAACGTGCCAGCGTCCACTCAACCGGGAGTTGATTCAATATTCACAATATTTTATTATTTTGTCGTACAGTTGTTTAAAAATGGCTCGCTATCGCCCCCTAGAAAAAAAAAAACAACAAAAAAAAACAGCCCCATATCTCTGTTTCACCAAACTGAAAATTTGATGAAGTGTGTACAAAGCCAAGACCTAATAAAAAGTCTCATGGAGCCGTATGCTAAATTGAACAGGAAGTCGGCCATTCTAAATTGATCAGAATCCGAAATCCTTTTATTGTCATTGTACAGTGTGCAACAAGATTAGGGAGCTCCCCTCTCCAGTGCAATACAACAATAATTTAATCAAATATATAAATTAGATAAATAAGAGAATAAATATTGTGATGGAAAATAGTATGAAATTGGAGAAATACAACACAATACGTCGCTGTTCAGCAAGGTAAGGGTGGTCGTGTGTGTGTGCATGTGTGTGAGAGTTCAGAATGGTGATGGCTCTCGGAAAGAAAATGTTTTTCAGTCTATTAGTCTTTGATTTGATGCACCTGTAGTGCCTGCCAACAAATTTACTTCAAACATTGACGAGGCTTTGAAAACAAAAGCTGCTCTAACTTTAACTACAAGCAAATTCCTCTTGAAGATTCCTCACGTTATTTCTCGGAAATATTTCACATTTCCAACGTGCCAGTACCCCAACGTTGTCCGGGTGGCGAGGGCCCTTTATAGCTGCTCGCAGCTCTAGTTTTTAATTAATTTTTTTAAATCAATGGTGATGACAGTGAAATATGTCTTGTCTGGTATCATGATAGCTGGAGGATATTTTGTCATGATATTTTAGTCAGGCCTGATAACAGTGATGTATGCTGATTTAAGGCTACTTTTATTTTGAAATGCCGTATCACATTTTGGTGGGACCGCATTTGATGGACAACTGGGGTTGTCTAGTGTCCCCCAAAATGGGTCTGATATCACGATAGCTCGAGGGTATTTTGAAATGATTATTTTAAAATCAGTGTTGATGACAATGAAATGTGCATATTTCAGGTGGGTTTTTTTTTTATTGTGAAATTACACATCAGATTTTGATGGGACCATTTTTGATGAACAGCTGGGGTCGTCTAGTGTCCAACAAAACTAGTCTGGTATTACGACAGCTCCAGCTCTTTTATTTTAAAATGCCTCCTTACATTTTGATGGGACTACTTTTGGTGGAAAGCTGTGTTGTCTTGTGTCCTCCAAACCTGGTTTGGTATTACCATAGCTAGAGGATATTTTTTAATGAAATTTTAAAGTCAGGCATGATGACAGTGAAATGTGCAGATTTCAGGCAACTTTTAGTTTGAAATTACAAATTAGATTTCGATGGGACCACTTTTTATGGACAGCTGGGGTAGTCTCGTGTCCCACAAAACTGGTCTGGTATCACGATAGCTCGAGCTATTTTTTTTTTAACTCAGTGGTGATGACCGTGAAATAAGCGAATTTCAGGCTACTTTTATTTTGAAGTGCCACATCACATTTTGATGTGACCACTTTTGGTGGACAGCTGGTGTGGTCTAGTATCCCCAATCCTGGTTTGGTATCACGATAGTTTGAGGATATTTTTTAAAGATTTTTCTTTTAAATCAGTGTTGATCACAGTGCATATTTCAGGTGATTTTTTTATTTTTAAATGCCACATCAAATTTTGAAGTGACCACTTTTTGTGGACAACTGGGGTGGTCTGGTGTCCCGCAGAACTTGTCTGGTATCACGATAGCTTGAGGATTTTGTAATGATTTTAATTTTTTTAATCATTGGTGACGACAGACAAATAAGCAAATTTTCACGCTTTTATTTTTAAATATCCCATCAGATTTTGATGGGACCACATTTGTTTTTACGGTTCCGTCACCACGCGAGTGGCTACCTGCTAAAGCAGCACGGCTCACTATTTGAGCCTTTTTCGCGTGTTTTTTCCTTTACCCAGTTTTATTTATTTTACCTCATCGCAGCAATGGACATCCAAATTGCGGTGGTTTTATTGCTGCTGGGGGCTGTTTTTTGCGTGATCGTGTCCGGAGATGTCACTGGGAGCTACGGATCAATCGTTTACACAAGAGATCAGCTGTTAGCACTTCGTGCTAACCCCGTGCCGACTCCCGGAGCGAGACCCGATATCCCCCACGAGTTGAGGAGGAAGAGACGGGGGATGTCGCGCGGGGGCGAAACGCCAGGCAAAGAGGAGGCGTGACCACCCCGTCCTCCTGTCCGTTTTTATGGGAAATGTTAGATACCTTCCCAAGAAAATGGACGCGGCACGAGAGGAACTTCCAATGAGCTAGCTTGCTGATGTTCACGGATTCATGGCTAACAGACCTAACGCCGGACACCGTCGTGGAATTTGACGGCTTCCAAATACTACTTGCGGACAGGACACTGGAAAGCGGTAAGAGGAAAGAGGAGGGCTGGCTGTGTTTGTTAATGATAGATAGTGTAACCCTAGGCACATCACAGCTAAGGAGCAACTTTCCAGTCGGGACAATGAGCTGCTAGCTGTTAGCATGCGTCCATACTTGACAAGCATCGCGAGTTAACAAGGACGTGCACGTAACAGGTGCGTGAGTAAACTGCTTAAAACTTTGATCGTCATTCAGCTGACCTACAAATTGAGACGCTACAGTCAGTTTGACGTTTTTGTTTGCTTGATTGTGGATTGACATGGAGGAACAAGACAGTGGAAAGCGGACATTAAAAATGACGGAGAAAAGCTGTAGAAGATCACAAGCCTAAACGGATGCAGGCACGCAGGTGCAAATTTGCTCAATTGACCTCCATGCAACGTCAAATTGAACAATTGATGGAGGATGATGCAAATGTTGACGCTGTAAAAAACTGAGCTTTGTGTTTGCTTTAGCGGCATGGAGCAAGAATTTGTGGACCTCAATTCCGGTGTGCAAAATTTAAAGACTGAAGAGGATTTTGTCGATGACCAAAATAACTGGTTTGATCCAAAAAATGTAATTAATGGAAATGTGAGCAATGGAAGAAGGACGTTTTGAAACGTGCAGAGGAAGGATGCAATAAACAAATATCACCTGATGATAGTAGATCTGCATCAACTAACTACACCCATAGAAGTAGAAGTAAAGAATCTAACAGACAGAAGCTCACTTCTGTCAACGTCTTCAATTAAATTAAAGGCTCAAATGGAACGAGCATGTTTAAAGGCAAAGGCTGCTGATTTACAACAAAGGTTGGCACTTGAGCAAGAAGAAGCTGCAATTAAGGCAAAGAAGGAAATGCATGCAATGCAAACGGCACTCCCTGAGTCTGATGCTAAATTGGATGTCTTGAGAAGATATGAAAATACCCAGGAGGATGGTATCCACATTCCTGATGAGTGTGTTACAATTTAAACAAGGAAAAACATTCAATTACCATCACAGCCTATCAGAGCAACAAGCAGTGTTGACCTGAAATGCTCCCACTTCGACTATTCCAATGGCTAGATTTCCACATCAGACAGAAAGTAGAGAACAACAGGGACATGTGCTTGATGGCCTTTGCCAAGCAATCTCACAGCAAGCCAGTGTCGCAGAATACTTAGCAAAGAGTCAAAAAGCATCGCTACTTCCCGAACTTTCCATTCCTACGTTTAAAGGCGACCCTCTGCATTATAAAACCTGTATAGGTGCCATTGAACATGGGATTGAAGGCCGTACAAGTGATAACCGTGATCATCTTCAATTTTAGTTGCAGTATACTAGTGAACAACCACATGAGTTGGTGAAGAGCTGCATCCATATGGAACCTCTGACAGGATATACCAAAGCAAAACAAATCTTGAAGGAGTTTTATGGTGATGACTTCATGATAGCAGAAGCATATTTAAAGGAAGCCATGGATTGGCCAACAATCAAGTCTGAAGATGGTGTTGCACTTCAGTCTTTCACATTATTCCTTATGGGCTGTTTGAACATAATGGCAGATGTTAATTATATGGAGGACTTGGACAACATGGCTAATATAAAGGCATTGGCAAACAAACTTCCATACAGACTTATAGAATCTTGGAGAAAATTTGCCTGCAATCTCCAAGAAAGAACAAATAGAAGAGTGAAGTTTAAGGATTTTGTTGACTTTGTTGACAAGCACGAAAGATTCTATAAAACAGAAAACAAAATCACAACACACAGAAACACCAAAATCAAAGAAAGTCTTCACAACAGTCATTGTGCCCGCCAAGATGGAAAACAACAAAACCACCACGCCAAAGGCAGAACCTGTTTCAGTGGATGCTATTGCCAAACCATGTGCTAATTGTAATGGAGAGCAACAGTCTCACAATTTGTAAGGAATTTAGGAGAAAGCATCACAAGGATAAGATTGACTTCTTGAGGAGCAAGGGTCTGTGTTTTGCATGTTTGATGCACGGTCGCATTAGCAGTTGCTGGAAACAAAAGCTTCAATGTCAAGAATGCTCTAGACTGCATCCTACAGCACTACACATTGTCCATAAACTTCTGCAAAGAAACAGCCTAAGACGATTGTGAATAGCAGTACCTATTAAGCGCCCTCGTACAAACAACAGAAACCTGGGGTGTCACTGGGGCCTGTAAATAGGACTGCATCCTTTCAATAATTCCGGGATGGGTCAAGGCACAAAAAGGAACCAAGACAGTGACGACTTACTGTCCGGTTTAAAAATGCCCTGACGCCTTTTTTAGACTGAAATAACTTACTAAAGTTTTCGTTTTGTGCCATTCAGAATGGGAGAGGGAGCCAGGAGGCGAAACAGCCGTCTTGCCAGTTCAATCCCGCACACCCTCTGACTCTCACCCTCCGTTCTGCCTTTTTATTGAAACTAACTCATCAATAACTAATCACCAGAAGACAGAAAAGCATCAACAACTAATCACCAAGAGACAGAAAACATCAATAACTCACGGTATAAAGGTCAGTTTAACTAAAGCATCAATAACTAATCACCAGGGACTCCAGCAGGCAGAAAATCATAACCCAAGGTCAGTTTAACTAAACACATCTTCAGGATGGGGTGTCTGTGTGTGTGTGTGTTAAAATAACAAGTAAGTGTCTCTGTGTGTGTTAAACATTAATGAGTGTATAAAAACATGATTATGAATACACAAACTGATTACCTATCCTCAGCCCATCTTACATTTCCCCCCTGTTGTGGATTTAAAAATCATGTCCTTACGGCTTTAAGACAGATCATCATAATGAAATCATACAACAGTGTGATCATCAGTGGAGGAGCGAAAACCTCACATTAGGGAAAAATTCCCCTCCTCCCTTCCGGCGTAGAATGAGATCCTCATAATTTGATGACCATCAGGGAATAAAACTTGTCCCTGGGGTGACTTGGTGGAGGCCCTTGCCTCGTTGTAGGAGAGGACAGCCGTCCTTACCTCCCGGATCTTCGTGTATGGTGTGTGTGTGTGTGCACGTGTGTGGACAGGGGCAAGAAGTCCATGTGTTTTTACGTTTTAGTGTCCAGTTTGAGTTCGTCATTCTCAACATTAATCAGGTTGTAACGGTACATTTGGGCAACAAACCTACGATTAACCATCATCTTTGTCATAAAAATAATGCAACATGAACAGACTAAACATAACAAAATGAAAACTATAATTATCCCTATATATTGTTTTTTTAAATTCTTCATAGTGGTCATAACATCAATAATTGTTTCATTTTTATTAAAAATTTAAATGCAGTAATGTACTCCAATCAAGGCTGATATTCCTTTGTTATGTACGTCATTAATTTCCAAACAATATCTAATCTTTTTGTTCTGTGGCTTCAACATATTTATCATCTCATCAATATTAGCACCACAGAGTACTGAGTTTCGAGATCCTCACAATAGTCGTTCTCAAAATGATATTTTTTTTTATCAATTTAGCTTTGTTAAGGTAAGATATTTTATTGACAATCTAACATTAATATGCAAAGAACATGTACATTAGTACGAAATGTAAAAAAAAATTGTGGTGGGGGGGGGTGCGAATTGTTTTCTTCTTGGTAGGGGGGGCATGACAGGAAATAATTGAGAACCACTGGTCTAGTCACACACCAGCTCGGGTTCATTCCCTACCAGAGAAATGACATTCCATGTCCCCAGAGCTAGGCGCTTTATGTTGCCGGGGATTGGACTGCCTTTGACTGCCTCCTAGCTCAAAGGAAACCCAAATTCTTTGGTCCCGCCCACTGGTAGTGAGCCGAAGCCCTTGTATTAAATAATAAATAAATACATAAAATAAAAAAATTAATAAATTTAAAAAACGGACCGATCCACTGCTTGGGTTAGTTTGACCCACCTTGAGATCCGTTCCCACTCAGTGACAGTGTCTACAAGCCACTGCCACCAGGCCAGTGAACCGACGTCCAGGCAGTGACAAAAAACGTGATCAAATTACATTGCTCATCATAAGGTGTTTGTGAGACGCTCTTTGTATGTTTCCTCAATTAAGACCTGTTTTCCATTGGTGTATTTGAAAAAAGTGGTGAACCTGTTAAATTCACTACAAAACGTTAAGAAGATGAAAGTAATGTTTGAAGGAATATTATTTTTCTATCGACATGCCGGCGGGCGGGCACAGATAGAGAGTGATAAAGCAGCACCACCCGCGCGGGGCGTGCTGACGAAAAGGCAAGCGCTCCTCCTCTCATCGCGTCCTTATTAAGACAGAAAAAAGACGCTGTTGAATTTGACCTATTCGCAGTTCGAGCAGGTGCTTAACGCTGGAGAATATCACCACTTCGAAGTTCGAACTGCTGTTGAAACGGAGAGGTAAGTGTTTTTCGTTTGTTTTTATTCAAAACATGCCTCGAGTGCATTTGTTCATGGTTAGAGATAGTTGTGTGGAAAACACTATACAAAGTAGCACCATGGATGTGGGCCTACAACACTGGCCTAGCAAACATGTGCTCCTACATCGACATAATTGACGAGCTCCAGTTAAGCATTGAATAATTATAAAACGTCATGGTGCTTTTACTCATTTAAAGAACTAAACCGACGCGTATTTTCATCCGGTGGTCAGGTTTGCATTGAATGTGAGCACGAGGGACGCTAGCTTGTTGCGTTAGCTTTGCGGAGCTAACAGCTTGCACTTTTGTTATAGAACAACAGAATGCAAGTACCATGATAATTTCTGTCATTAATTTTTGTGTAAGACACGATGTTCACTGGTTAATTACATGATTCTTAAAGCAAAGGTTACTGTGAATGCAATTTTGGTAAGATTTTTGTAGTCACACTGCATAAATCTGTCTGTCTGTTGTTTAAACTTCAATATAAACTATTATGGTTGAAATCGTTAATTGGGATGGAGGGATTGATATTTTTTTAATTTATAATTTATTTTTCTTACACTGATATTGTTAAAACTCCATTTAGCCTATAGTATTAATAATTCTCAACACAAAACTGTCTTTTTTCTTTATAGAATAAACAATGCCTTCCCTGAGATGCAGGAAGTCCCCAAAGCAGGATACTATTGAACATGCAGTCAAGGGTCTGGACAAGACTGCAGAGTTAGAAGCGAAGTATATAAACTCATTTAAAGGTATGATGTTAACGCTTTTGCTAAGATATATTATTGTTTTCTGATAACCAAGCTGACATCGTTTTTTAAGTGGTTATTTTACATTAAGAGTGTCTTGACCTTTTCTTTTGTCAGTTTCAAGTTATTTCAGTGAGCGTGAAACCTGATGGTAGGAGTTCTATCTAAATTAAGGCTGTACTTGATGACGCCCTCCGGCATTTTTATACCACAATAGACCGGTGAACAAGTCCGATATTGATAGTCTAGTGTAAAGCACGTTATACGTCACAGAGATCACGTGACGCGATCCAATATGACTGTGTATACAGTGTATGTCATTGTTATGAAACTAAATAATCTTAAAGTTTTTTTTTTACGTAACCAGGTGCCATTGACATTTGTACTTTCAGTCCTAATACATACTGGCTAATGCAATGCTGGAAAATGAATTTTGGCTGGTCTGTTCCTTTAAAATCATAAAGAAGGGCTCTGCTCTATCCCTCACAAGAAGCAATGTTTCAAACCACCCTACATTAGTATAGTGGCCCAAATGAATATGATGACTCCTTATTTGTGTGCTTAAAAATATGACGAAGCTATCTTGATTTCCCTGTTAACTAGGTCGAGGAGTATTTACCAAGGCCCCTTTCAGGAAAGACGACTTTATTCTTTATTATGGAGTACAGAGGAAAATTGATAGATTCTGATAAATCTCAACGCAGGAAGATGGATGGAAGAGGCACTGTCTTTTTGTTTGACTTCCGCCGGCAAGAAAAAACTTGGAGGTGAGGCAAAGATTGAGATGTTATCTTATTTTTGTTTTTATTTAAAAAAATAAACACATACTCATCCCATAAGTGTTAGGGGAAAAATCATTCTCTAAGCAAAAATGTATACCGTATTTTCGCACCCAAAAGACGCGCCGTGTCAAAGGGCGCAACACCTGTTGAGGCCGCTATTTCTGTCTTTGTAACATATACTGGACGCACCGCCTGACAAGACGATAGCACAGCTGCTGTTAGCATAGCATGAACTTGGCAGAGCTGCCCACACTGACACAGCCGATAGCAGCCTACTATGCCCCAATAACATGAGCAATCACCCCATTGTTGCAGCAGACGCCAAGTCTCTATTGACAATAGCTGACAATGGCTCAGGCCAATATTAGGTGCATTGGCAATAGCCTACAAAGCAACGTCAGGGGAGGGACTTGGCTGCTCACCACACACAAAAAATAAAAAACTCATCATACAAGCAAACAATGAAACATAGAAATAAGATTAACACAAACATGTATCTCTCATGCCATCAATATACCCAAAAAAAATGAAAATAATACAAAAGCCACTCAGCCTTAGCTAATTCAAGCAATGCATTCTGGGAGCAGAGACCCACAATCCCATAGCTGTTTAGAGAGATTTGCATGGCTGTTTAAAGAGATGTGCTGTTATGCTTTGGACTTTTTGTCTGTTGTCTAAACCTGGGACGTTTCTTGCTTGCAATAACATAAATGATAAGACAGACTAAAACATTGTGGACAGCTGCCCTTTGTCCAGCTTTTTCCAACACCATCACCCAAACATTATAGTCAGATGGTGTATTTGTCACGGTCGATTGTAAGCATGGACAACTCACTCTTTGCCCAGCAGGGTGTGCTAACATGCACTTCCAACAGCTCGTTGATGACAAGGGCTGATGGACGTGAGTGGTACTTTGTCCATTTAATGGACGCATCGACTGACAGGGCGCTTTGTTTGCTTATGACTGCGAAAATACGGTGATTACTTTTATTCATGCGTTGAATCTGTACAAATGAAAATATAGACCATGAAGTCTCAAAGACAAGCTGTTAATAGGGTCTGATTCCAATAGAAATTTCTTGTATGATTTTATTTAGAAGATTTAAAAATTGTGGATTTCCTATTTTTATGTTTTGTGTACACAAGATTGTCTCAAAGATTAATTTCTGACATTGATTGAATAATTGTTTTTTTTTTTTTTAAATCTATTTTAAGTGTTGATGCCGCTCAAGAAGATGGCAGTCTGGGAAGACTGGTTAATGATGACCACATGCACCCCAACTGTAAAATGAAGAAGAAGACAACAGAGGACAGACCACACCTCTGTCTGATGTTGGCGAAGAAATAACTTAAGACTATGGACCAGCTGGCCTTGGAGAACACAGGTTTGTAAGATGCATCTTTAAGTACAATAACAGAGCCCACTTGTGGTGTTCTGGTGATGTAGTTTCCAATTAGTTTGGCAATCTAATAAATGTATGTTGAGGTTTCTATGGAAGTTGAACATGCTGACTGACTGGGGGAGTTCTCCATTGTCCACTATCTGTAATTCAAATTTGTGGGTCTGAGTCAAAGTTTGGCTCTTCAGGAACAACGAACTGGTCAGGGAGTGACAGTATTACAAAGTTCTGCGTTACTCTTTTCTGGGCGGTGGCCCTGTTAGGCCATCATATGCCATATTGCAAATATCCCCATTGTGGGACTAATTAAGGACATCTTTATGTTGTGGTTTCCCTACCAGAACCAGCACCAACCCTGTATATTCATGATATAAAACACTGTTTCAATTTGATATTTAGCCTTTCTATACTGTAAAAATAGAAGACCCCAGGCTTTCCTGCGCTCCCTTGCCCAATTGGTGGTGTTCAGGAGACAACCTGGGACTGAAATATCAGTCACAACCAGTGTTGTTTTCGTCACTGATGACTATGACGAAAATACTTCGTTAACGCCCCTTTTTTAATGACGATGACAAGCTAAACGAGGTTCTTTTATGACGAAAACATGACGTGATGTACATGAATTTTTTTCGTTGACGAGACAAAATTGTTAGCATGTGGTTCATAAATTATTTTATGTTGCTTTTAGTGAAATAAAGCCACAACAGTTGCCCAACAAAATGTTTTGCTTCTCTGCTTATTTTGGAGCAGTGAGCATTGATTCCACTGTTGCCACTTTTTTCTGTTTGTAATGAAGAATCCTTTGTAGTCCATCCAAAAGTCTTTGTTATTGGGTGGAAACCTTGAATGCCTTGTTTTAACTCAAATGGACTTAAACCCATCCATCCATCCATCCGTTATCTGTACCGCTTCTCCTCACTAGGGTCGCGGGGGGTGTTGGAGCCGATCCCAGCTGTCTTCGGCAGTAGGCGAGGTACACCCTTGAATTGGTGTCCAGCCAATCGCAGGGCATACATAGACGAACAACCATCCACGCTCACACTCATGCCTAGGGGCAATTAGAGTGTCCAAGCAACTTGCCATGCATGTTTTAAGAATATGGGAGGAAACCGAATTACCCAGAGGAAACCCACGCAGGAAGGCCGGAGCCAGAATCGTACCTACGACCTCAATATTGTGAGGCCATCCTGCTAACCAGTTGGGCCACCGTGCCGCTTGGACTAAAACCTTTGTGAATAAATTGACGAAAACTAGGGTAAAACTTTTTTTGCGTTTCCGTCGATTAAAACTGGACTAAAACCCTTTTTTTAGTTTTCGTTGACTAAAACTGGACTAAAACTATAACGAATTGGGATGACTAAATGTGATGTAAACAAATCAGCACTTTGTCCAAATGACTTGGACAAAATCTAAAATGCCTGCCAAAAACAACACTGGTCACAACACGTGTCTACAGAAGATTAATTGGCATGGGCGAAATTAATTAGTTTTATTTCATTCATGAGCTTATGTTTTGTTTTGGGTGGCTAAGGCTTAAAATGTGTAAAAATCTAATCCAACCTCAAATATAATTAATTCAATAAATTTATGATGCTACTAAAACATCGAAGCAGCCTCCTCCAGGCTTTACAGACTCAGAAATGGAGGTATGCGTATCGTGTACTCATCCTGTCGTGTCTCGAGATGTTAAAATTGCAGTTAGATAGACGTGTGCTGATTAGACAAGACTTCTAATATATCTGGTGTCACAGGATATTTGTCAGTGAATGTGTATGTCTGGTTTGAGGCTCACTCAGCTTTTTCAGAGTTTTGTGACGTTTTGGCAAAAGGCGTGGCTATTACGGTGCTGAAAAGTCCGATTGTACTTTGTGGCAACAAAAGCTCCGGCAACATGACTCAGATGATCCTATCTTCTCGAAGTTGTACACATTTGAGGATACTTCAGCCCTGAAGACATCTACCAACTTATTTTTCATCGTAGTAGTAGCGCCACCAACTGGTAAAAGCTAATACAAGTTATTTTCTTGGATGTTTTTCTCCGTGCAACTCAACAAGGTCACCCTCATATATGCTCGGAGGACTGTTTCGGCCATGAGGATGTCACAATACGAAATTCATCCTTTTTCGTGAAAAGTTGTGGGAGTGGCATTGCACTGTTTGGCAATAAAACAACGCTGATTATGAGGTTCTAAATATGAACGACAACTCGTGAAACTTGACACACACATCAGGCAGAGCAAATTTATCAATATTTTATACGTTAGTTGTGCAGCTTTTTTGAAATGGCTCGCCATGGCCCTCGAGAAATGTTCAAAAAAGCAGCCCTGGTTGAGTGTTTCACCTCGCTTTTTGTAAATTTTATGGAGTACAGTGAACCCTCGGTTATCGCGGTTAATGGGGACCGAGACCACCCGCGGAAACTGAAAATCCGCGAAGTAGCGGCGCACCTTCAAAAATGCTTAAAAGAAAATACAATATATATAATAAATATATATATATATATATATATATACGGGGAGAGAGAGAGAGAGAGTGAAATTCATGTTATAACAAAAAAACCAAATTATTATTAAAACGTATTATTTTTTTATTCCCCAGCCATTCTTTTTGTATTTATTTAATTACTCCGACTTTTACCTGCTGGTACGCCGTCCGGTGTTCCCTGTGAAATGAAAGGTGGCATTCTTTAATTATTTATTTATTTATTCATTTATTCATTCATAACTGACAGCTTCGCGCTCCGTTCGTGTCCGGGCGGAAGAGGTGTTCCAATTCGGCTTAACTGTGACACACGCCCGCCCTCCTCCCCCGGAGCTTCCATTCTGTTAAACTTAGGGGCCGCTTGGCACCGCCCGTGCCCGGGGAAGGTGCTCCTCTTCGGCTTACTGTGACGCGAGCATGCCCGCCTCCTCCGGAGCTTCCATTCGGTTAAACTTAGGGGCCGCTTGGAACCGCCCGTGCCCGGCAAAGGTGCTCCTCTTCGGCTTACTGTGACGCGAGCATGCCCTCCTCCTCCGGAGCTTCCATTTGGTTAAACTTAGGGGCCGCTTGGAACCGCCCGTGCCTGGGGAAGGTGCTCCTCTTCGGCTTACTGTGACGCGAGCATGCCCTCCTCCTCCGGAGCTTCCATTCGGTTAAACTTAGGGGCCGCTTGGCACCGCCCGTGCCCGGGGACGGTGCTCCTCTACGGCTTAACTGCCACGCACGCCGGCCGGAGCCCTGGTACGGTCCGAACCGTGCGAAACGTCGCCACCGATCGTGTCCGGGGGAACGTGCTCTTCTTCGTCCACTCTCCTCTTCGCCCACGCTCTTCTTCGGCGCACGCCGGCCGTCTAACCGCTCCAGCGCCCGTCGTGCCGCTCGGCGAAACTACAATGCCCCCGAATATTTTTTATACCCGCGAAGCACTGAACCCGCGAAAGGTGAACCGCGAAGTAGCGAGGGTTCACTGTATGTATAAGACCAAGACCTACAAAAAAGTCTCTTGGAGCAATGAGCTAGGTTTTACAGGAAGTCGGCCATTTTGAATTTACTTAAAAGGAGCGGGTCACCACAATGGACTTTGTGTAGAAATTATTATTGGGGCCCGAGCAGCGACCGCGGCGAGGTCCCTATTGTTTATGTAGAAATTATTATTAGGGCCCGAGCAGCGACCGCTACGAGGTCCCCATTGTTTTTGTGGAAATTATTATTATTATTATTATTAGGGCCCGAGCAGTGACCGCTGCGAGGTCCCTATTGTTTTTCTAGAAATTGTTATTAGGGCCCGAGCTGCGACGGCTGCGAGGTCCCTATTGTTTTTGTAGAAAATATTATTACTTTTATTATTATTATTATTATTATTATTAGGGCCTGAGCAGCGACCGCTGCGAAGTCCCTGTTGTTTTTGTAGAAATTATTATTATTATTATTTTTCCGATTTGTACGATCGCATTTTTGACCCCGAAACATGCACAAAAACTCACCAAACTTGGCAGTCTCATCGGGCATGGCGAGAAATTTGATATTTTAACGTCTAATATGAACAGGAAGTGAGTTATGAATTTTTGAAAGTCCGACTTTTGCCCTTTTTTGCATGTTTACAGGGGTCATTCTTTTGCACCATGATCCTAAAGGCTTCATCTGATTGCCTTAAAATTCTGTCTGTAGCATCTTAAGACCTGGGACAAACACTGGGGCTAAAATCTTTTGTTTCCGAAATACTATATGACGGGGCGGGGCTTCAAAGTTTTCACTTAAGATTTCCTTCGCCGCAATGGACAAAATGCTTAATAACTCTCCTGCACATGCTGCTAAAAATCCAAAACTTCACATGTACATAAAGAGTCGGTACCTGAAGACATCTATATGTTTATATTCTGTTATACACCTTGCGCCAATCAATATCATTTTTTACATTTTGACGTACTGCACGGTGCCTTTTAACGAATCCGATTGAAAATTGGCTAGAAAAGACTCAAGACATTGATCTTACTCTATCCCTATTTTTGTGACTTTCCTTCGAAGGGCGTGGCTATTGCGGTGCCGCAGAGTCTGATTATTCTCCGTGGCAACAAAAGTTCCTGCAAAATGATTCAGATGATCCATCTTCTCGAAATTTTTCACATTTGAGGATATTCAGGCCCTGAAGACGGCTGCCAACTTATTTTTGATCGGATGAGTGTTTAGGCCTTGAGGATGTCACAATACGAAAGTCTTTCGCCTTCTTCAGAGTGTCACATGATGGTGTCTTGTGGCCCGTCTTTATCAGCTGATGTTCCATGAGGGCGTGACTTACCTGTCACAAGAATGAAGGCAAGTCACGCCCCCCGCTGTCCGTTCACTCCGCCAAGATGCTGCTCCAGGTGGTAGAGAGGATGAAGGCTCCCTTGTCTCTGTTCATGGTTTTTATGCCTCGCTTGCAGATCTCAATGGCCTCTCTGATCCAGCGCTGTTGTTTGTTCTCTTCGGTGCGGATGACCCTGCCCTTCTCCCGGTCCATGATGTGGTTTTCCCTTTTGCAGTGGTCAGTGATTGCTGATTTGTAATGTTCATGTTGTGCTTGTTCTTTTACTGCTCTGATTTTTCATTTTTTTGACAGGTAAGTCACACCCTCATGGAACATCAGCTGATAAAGACGGGTCTCAAGACACCATCATGCGACACTCTGAAGAAGGCGAAAGACTCGCCGAAACATGTCAGGTAAAAAATTAACCTAAAACATAATTGTCTGCTTTTAATGAATCAGTCAAATATCAATAATAAGAAGACAAAATGAACCTAATACAAATAAATGAATGCTTAATAACGCCCCTGCACATGCTCCTAAAAATCCAAACCTTCACCTGTAAATAAAACGTCCCGACCTGAAGACATCTTAATGTTATTATTTTGTTATACACACAGCGCCGCCAAGTGGAATCAAAAATTTGTTTTTATTTTAATTTTCACGTACTGCACGGTGCCCTTTTGACGAATCCGACTGAAAATTAGTCAGAAAAGACTCAAGACAATGATCTTACTCTGTGCCGAATTTTGTGACGTTTTGGCAAAAGGCGTGGCTATTACGGTGCTGAAAAATCCGATTGTACTTTGTGGCAACAAAAGCTCCGGCAACATGACTCAGATGATCCTATCTTCTCGAAGTTGTACACATTTGAGGATACTTCAGCCCTGAAGACATCTACCAACTTATTTTTCATCGTAGTAGTAGCGCCACCAACTGGTAAAAGCTAATACAAGTTATTTTCTTGGATGTTTTTCTCCGTGCAACTCAACAAGGTCGCCCTCATATATGCTCGGATGACTGTTTCGGCCATGAGGATGTCACAATACGAAATTCATCCTTTTTCGTGAAAAGTTGTGGGAGTGGCATTGCACTGTTCGGCAATAAAACGCTGATTATGAGGTTCTAAATATGAACGACAACTCGTGAAACTTTACACACACATCAGGCAGAGCAAATTTATCAATATTTTATACGTTAGTTGTGCAGCTTTTTTGAAATGGCTCGCCATGGCCCTCGAGAAAAGTTAAAAAAAGAATAGAATAGAAATAGAAATCCCTTTATTGTCATTGTACTCAAGTGTGCAACGAGATTAGAGGGCTCCCCTCTCCAGTGCAATACAACAATAATACAGACAATATATAAATTAGATAAATAAATAAGACAGTGCAATGGAATTCAGTACTGAATAGGGCATATAGAAACACATCACAATGCTGTTTTGCAAGGTTAGGGTGGTCTCGTGTGTGTGTGAGAGTTCAGTATGGAGATGGCTCTCGGAAAGAAACTGTTTCTCAGTCTATTGGTCCTTGATTTGATGCATCTGTAGCGCCTGCCAGAGGGCAACAGGTCGAACAGGTGTGAGTTTGGGTGGGTATTGTCTTTGACGATGTTGAGAGCCCTTCTGAGGCACCGGGCGGTGTAGATGTCCGACAGCGAGGGGAGAGGGCAGCCAATAATCCTTTGCGCTGTTTTGACTGTCCTCTGGAGCCTCACTCTGTCCGCCTCAGTGCAGCCGCTGTACCAGGTGGAGACACAGTACGTCAGCAGGCTCTCGATGGACGAGTGGTAGAAGGCCAGCAGCAGCTTCCTGTCCAGGTTGAATTTCCTGAGGACTCTCAGGAAGTGCAGACGTTGGCGGACCTTCTTTACCACTGCTGTGGTGTTGTGACTCCAAGAAAGGTCATCGGAGATCTGTACTCCCAGGAACTTGAACGTGTGGACCCTCTCCACACACACGCCTTCGATGCAGAGGGGGGGCGGCAGCGTCTTGTTCCTCCTGAAGTCGACGACAATCTCCTTTGTTTTAGCAGAGTTAAGGTGCAGTCTGTTGTCCTTGCACCAAGTTGTCAGTCTCCCTACCTCCTCTCTGTAGGCTGTCTCGTCACCTTCCGAGATCAGACCGACCACTGTCGTGTCGTCAGCAAACTTGACGATGGTGTTGTTGCCGTGGGCCGGGCTGCAGTCGTAGGTGTAGAGGGCGTACAGGAGAGGGCTCAGCACGCATCCTTGGGGGGAACCGGTGCTCAGCATGAGGGTGGAGGACGTGTAGGGGCCGAGCAACACAGTCTGGGGTCTGTTGGTCAGAAAGTCCTTAATCCAGATGCGTGTGAGGGCAGGGAGGCCGAGAGTGTCCAGTTTGGCGACGAGGATGTCTGGGATGATCGTGTTGAATGCCGAGCTGTAGTCCACCAAGAGCATCCTTGCATAGCTCCGCTGTTGTTCCAGGTGGCCCAGCACAACATGCAGAGCAGCCCTGGTTGAGTGTTTCACCTCGCTTTTTGTAAATTTTATGGAGTACAGTGAACCCTCGGTTATCGCGGTTAATGGGGACCGAGACCACCCGCGAAAACTGAAAATCCGCGAAGTAGCGGCGCACCTTCAAAAATGCTTAAAAAAAAATACAATATATATAATAAATATATAAATATATATATATATATATATATATATATATACGGGGAGAGAGAGAGTGAAATTCATGTTATAACAAAAAAAACAAATTATTATTAAAACGTATTATTTTTTTATTCCCCAGCCATTCTTTTTGTATTTATTTAATTACTCAGACTTTTACCTGCTGGTACGCCGTCTGGTGTGCCCTGTGAAATGAAAGGTGCCATTCTTTATTTATTTATTTATTTATTCATTTATTCATTCATAACTGACAGCTTCGCGCTCCGCTCGTGCCCGGGCGGAAGAGGTGCTCCAATTCGGCTTAACTGTGACACACGCCCACCCTCCTCCCCCGGAGCTTCCATTCGGTTAAACTTAGGGGCCGCTTGGCACCGCCCGTGCCCGGGAAAGGTGCTCCTCTTCGGCTTACTGTGTCGCGAGCATGCCCTCCTCCTCCGGAGCTTCCATTCGGTTAAACTTAGGGGCCGCTTGGAACCGCCCGTGCCCGGGGAAGGTGCTCCTCTTCGGCTTACTGTGACGCGAGCATGCCCTCCTCCTCCGGAGCTTCCATTCGGTTAAACTTAGGGGCCGCTTGGCACCGCCCGCGCCCGGGGAAGGTGCTCCTCTACGGCTTAACTGCCACGCACGCCGGCCGGAGCTCTGGTACGGTCCGAACCGCGCGAAACGTCGCCACCGATCGTGTCCGGGGGAACGTGCTCTTCTTCGTCCACTCTTCTCTTCGCCCACGCTCTTCTTCGGCGCACGCCGGCCGTCTAACCGCTCCAGCGCCCCGTCGTGCCGCTCGGCGAAACTACAATGCCCCCGAATATTTTTTATACCCGCGAAGCACTGAACCCGCGAAAGGTGAACCGCGAAGTAGCGAGGGTTCACTGTATGTATAAGACCAAGACCTACAAAAAAGTCTCTTGGAGCAATGAGCTCGGTTTTACAGGAAGTCGGCCATTTTGAATTTATTAAAAGGGGGCGGGTCACCACAATGGACTTTGTGTAGAAATTATTATTGGGGCCCGAGCAGCGACCGCGGCGAGGTCCCTATTGTTTATGTAGAAATTATTATTAGGGCCCGAGCAGCGACCGCTACGAGGTCCCCATTGTTTTTGTGGAAATTTTTATTATTATTATTATTATTAGGGCCCGAGCAGTGACCGCTGCGAGGTCCCTATTGTTTTTCTAGAAATTGTTATTAGGGCCCGAGCTACGACGGCTGCGAGGTCCCTATTGTTTTTGTAGAAAATATTATTACTTTTATTATTATTATTATTATTATTATTAGGGCCTGAGCAGCGACCGCTGCGAAGTCCCTGTTGTTTTTGTAGAAATTATTATTATTATTATTTTTCCGATTGTACGATTGCATTTTTGACCCCCGAAACATGCACAAAAACTCACCAAACTTGGCAGTCTCATCGGGCATGGCGAGAAATTTGATATTTTAACGTCTAATATGAACAGGAAGTGAGTTATGAATTTTTGAAAGTCCGACTTTTGCCCTTTTTTGCATGTTTACAGGGGTCATTCTTTTGCACCCTGATCCTAAAGGCTTCATCTGATTGCCTTAAAATTCTGTCTGTAGCATCTTAAGACCTGGGACAAACACTGGGGCTAAAATCTTTTGTTTCCGAAATACTATATGACGGGGGCGGGGCTTCAAAGTTTTCACTTAAGATTTCCTTCGCCGCAATGGACAAAATGCTTAATAACTCTCCTGCACATGCTGCTAAAAATCCAAAACTTCACATATACATAAAGAGTCGGTACCTGAAGACATCTATATGTTTATATTCTGTTATACACCTTGCGCCAATCAATATCATTTTTTACATTTTGACGTACTGCACGGTGCCCTTTTAACGAATCCGATTGAAAATTGGCTAGAAAAGACTCAAGACATTGATCTTACTCTATCCCTATTTTTGTGACTTTCCTTCGAAGGGCGTGGCTATTGCGGTGCCGCACAGTCTGATTATTCTCCGTGGCAACAAAAGTTCCTGCAAAATGATTCAGATGATCCATCTTCTCGAAATTTTTCACATTTGAGGATATTCAGGCCCTGAAGACGGCTGCCAACTTATTTTTGATCGCAGTGGTAGCGCCACCAACTGGTTAAAACAAATACAAATTATTTTCGTTGATGTTTTTCTCCGGGCAGGTTAACAAAATCTACCTTATATTTGCTCGGATGAGTGTTTAGGCCTTGAGGATGTCACAATACGAAAGTCTTTCGCCTTCTTCAGAGTGTCACATGATGGTGTCTTGTGACCCGTCTTTATCAGCTGATGTTCCATGAGGGCGTGACTTACCTGTCACAAGAATGAAGGCAAGTCACGCCCCCCGCTGTCCTTTCACTCCGCCAAGATGCTGCTCCAGGTGGTAGAGAGGATGAAGGCTCCCTTGTCTCTGTTCATGGTTTTTATGCCTCGCTTGCAGATCTCAATGGCCTCTCTGATCCAGCGCTGTTGTTTGTTCTCTTCGGTGCGGATGACCCTGCCCTTCTCCCGGTCCATGATGTGGTTTTCCCTTTTGCAGTGGTCAGTGATTGCTGATTTGTAATGTTCATGTTGTGCTTGTTCTTTTACTGCTATGATTTTTCATTTTTTTGACAGGTAATTCACATCCTCATGGAACATCAGCTGATAAAGACGGGTCTCAAGACACCATCATGCGACACTCTGAAGAAGGTGAAAGACTCGCCGAAACATGTCAGGTAAAAAATTTCCCTAAAACATAATTGTCTGCTTTTAATGAATCTGTCAAATATCAATAATAAGAAGACAAAATGAACCTAATACAAATAAATGAATGCTTAATAACTCCCCTGCACATGCTCCTAAAAATCCAAACCTTCACCTGTAAATAAAATGTCCCGACCTGAAGACATCTTAATGTTATTATTTTGTTATACACACAGCGCCGCCAAGTGGAATAAAAAATTTGTTTTTATTTTAATTTTCACGTACTGCACGGTGCCCTTTTGACGAATCCGACTGAAAATTAGTCAGAAAAGACTCAAGACAATGATCTTACTCTCTGCCGAGTTTTGTGACGTTTTGGCAAAAGGCGTGGCTATTACGGTGCTGAAAAGTCCGATTGTACTTTGTGGCAACAAAAGCTCCGGCAACATGACTGAGATGATCCTATCTTCTCGAAGTTGTACACATTTGAGGATACTTCAACCCTGAAGACATCTACCAACTTATTTTTCATCGTAGTAGTAGCGCCACCAACTGGTAAAAGCTAATACAAGTTATTTTCTTGGATGTTTTTCTCCGTGCAACTCAACAAGGTCGCCCTCATATATGCTCGGAGGACTGTTTCGTCCATGAGGATGTCACAATACGAAATTCATCCTTTTTCGTGAAAAGTTGTGGGAGTGGCATTGCACTGTCCGGCAATAAAACAACGCTGATTATGAGGTTCTAAATATGAAGGACAACTCGTGAAACTTGACACACACATCAGGCAGAGCAAATTTATCAATATTTTATACGTTAGTTGTGCAGCTTTTTTTAAATGGCTCGCCATGGCCCTCGAGAAATGTTCAAAAAAGCAGCCCTGGTTGAGTGTTTCACCTCGCTTTTTGTAAATTTTATGGAGTACAGTGAACCCTCGGTTGTCGCGGTTAATGGGGACCGAGACCACCCGCGGAAACTGAAAATCCGCGAAGTAGCGGCGCACCTTCAAAAATGCTTAAAAAAAAATACAATATATATAATAAATATATATATATATAGATATATATGTAGATATATATATATATATATATATACAGAGAGAGAGAGAGAGTGAAATTCATGTTATAACAAAAAAAACAAATTATTATTAAAACGTATTATTTTTTTATTCCCCAGCCATTCTTTTTGTATTTATTTAATTACTCCGACTTAGGGCTGGGCGATTAACCGAATATTTACCGTTACCGAAATTTATTAGAATGACCGACATCATTTTGCCCATGTCGGTAAATTCGGTGTCTAAAAAAAAAAAAGAAAAAGGAAAGTCTTTTCTGTCTGCGGCAATGTTCATGCCTCTTTAAGTCTGCTCCAGCGCATGTAGTCACGTGACTCAGGCGCTGTAGAAGAATGTAAACAAGACGCGTTCGTAGCTGGCGATTCAAATTCAGAAGAGGCTGACACGGCTAAAGACGAAGTAACGTTAGTTGAAATTGGTCTTGTCGCGCTTGTCCCAAAAAGAAATTCGACATCTGTCGTTTGGAAATGTTTTGGGTTCCATAAAGACGATGTTTGCGCAAAAGAACATGAACTACAAAGTGCGTCGTAAGCACTTGAAACAGCGCGTCCAACCTTTTCTTTTTCACCACCCACAACACAACCATGCTGTTGACTTGGAGCTTGTGCTAAAAGTTCAAAGTGAGAAGCAAGGTTGGACAAGTGACAACAGCTCATAACGGAGGCGACACCATACGAGAGAACGTCTCAGTGGTGGACGCGATAGCCTAGCACATAGCTAAAGATAGAGCTCCTGAAGTTACAGTGGAGCGCACAGGATTTAAACGCCTCAGGAACGTAGCCGACAAGAGGTACGAAAATATTTGCCGCAAACAGCACTTCCCGATATGGACAACATCGGGACGGGAGCGGAGACATGTCGAGCATTTTGCATCCACATCCGACTTGTGGTCGAGTCGCAACATGCATCCCTGTTTGAGCCTGAAATGTGCAGTACATAGACGAGAAGTGGCGACTGCGCACCGGAGTACTCGAGACGGCACATTTTACTGATGAAGCACACGCGTTTGTTTGGCACTGGCATTCCATTGATTTTTTTTTTTCATTTTATTTAGCATTTTGTTTACAGGCGACTAGTGCCTTTGCACATGGCATTACACCATCTCGGCACAATCTATTTGCAGGAAAAGATTTTGTGAGAGGTACCCTTTTTTTCCTGTTCTTTGTGACATTGTTCAAGTCATGCAAAGCAAGCTATTTTGAATGTTTATTCAAATGATTTTTGTACTTCTATTTTTCATTGAAAGTAATGTGTACCAGTTGGTCAATAAAAAAAAGCAGTTAATATGCATTTTCTGCATTTATTTTGATTTTGGTCCTCAGGGGGAATTTATCGTGCATTTATCGTTATCGAGGTAAAATTGCCCAATTTATCGCGATATTGATTTTAGGTCATATCGCCCAGCCCTACTCCGACTATTACCTGCTGGTACGCCGTCCGGTGTGCCCTGTGAAATGAAAGGTGGCATTCTTTATTTATTTATTTATTTATTCATTTATTCATTCATAACTGACAGCTTCGCGCTCCGTTCGTGCCCGGGCGGAAGAGGTGTTCCAATTCGGCTTAACTGTGACACACGCCCGCCCTCCTCCCCCGGAGCTTCCATTCGGTTAAACTTAGGGGCCGCTTGGCACCGCCCGTGCCCGGGGAAGGTGCTCCTCTTCGGCTTACTGTGACGCGAGCATGCCCGCCTCCTCCGGAGCTTCCATTCGGTTAAACTTAGGGGCCGCTTGGAACCGCCCGTGCCCGGCGAAGGTGCTCCTCTTCGGCTTACTGTGACGCGAGCATGCCCTCCTCCTCCGGAGCTTCCATTTGGTTAAACTTAGGGGCCGCTTGGAACCGCCCGTGCCCGGGGAAGGTGCTCCTCTTCGGCTTACTGTGACGCGAGCATGCCCTCCTCCTCCGGAGCTTCCATTCGGTTAAACTTAGGGGCCGCTTGGCACCGCCCGTGCCCGGGGAAGGTGCTCCTCTACGGCTTAACTGCCACGCACGCCGGCCGGAGCTCTGGTACGGTCCGAACCGCGCGAAACGTCGCCACCGATCGTGTCCGGGGGAACGTGCTCTTCTTCGTCCACTCTCCTCTTCGCCCACGCTCTTCTTCGGCGCACGCCGGCCGTCTAACCGCTCCAGCGCCCGTCGTGCCGCTCGGCGAAACTACAATGCCCCCGAATATTTTTTATACCCGCGAAGCACTGAACCCGCGAAAGGTGAACCGCGAAGTAGCGAGGGTTCACTGTATGTATAAGACCAAGACCTACAAAAAAGTCTCTTGGAGCAATGAGCTAGGTTTTACAGGAAGTCGGCCATTTTGAATTTACTTAAAAGGGGCGGGTCACCACAATGGACTTTGTGTAGAAATTATTATTATTATTATTTTTCCGATTGTTCGATTGCATTTTTGACCCCCGAAACATGCACAAAAATTCACCAAACTTGGCAGTCTCATCGGGCATGGCGAAAAATTTGATATTTTAACGTCTAATATGAACAGGAAGTGAGTTATGAATTTTTGAAAGTCCGACTTTTGCCCTTTTTTGCATGTTTACAGGGGTCATTCTTTTGCACCCTGATCCTAAAGGCTTCATCTGATTGCCTTAAAATTCTGTCTGTAGCATCTTAAGACCTGGGACAAACACTGGGCTAAAATTTTTTGTTTCCGAAATACTATATGACGGGGGCGGGGCTTCGAAGTTTTCACTTAAGATTTCCTTCGCCGCAATGGACAAAATGCTTAATAACTCTCTTGCACATGCTGCTAAAAATCCAAAACTTCACATGTACATCAAGAGTCGGTACCTGAAGACATCTATATGTTTATATTCTGTTATACACCTTGCGCCAATCAATATCATTTTTTACATTTTGACGTCCTGCACGGTGCCCTTTTAACGAATCCGATTGAAAATTGGCTAGAAAAGACTCAAGACATTGATCTTACTCTTTCCCTATTTTTGTGACTTTCCTTCGAAGGGCGTGGCTATTACGGTGCCGCAGAGTCTGATTATTCTCCGTGGCAACAAAAGTTCCTGCAAAATGATTCAGATGATCCATCTTCTCGAAATTTTTCACATTTGAGGATATTCAGGCCCTGAAGACGGCTGCCAACTTATTTTTGATCGGATGAGTGTTAAGGCCTTGAGGATGTCACAATACGAAAGTCTTTCGCCTTCTTCAGAGTGTCACATGATGGTGCCTTGTGGCCCGTCTTTATCAGATGATGTTCCATGAGGGCGTGACTTACCTGTCACAAGAATGAAGGCAAGTCACGCCCCCCGCTGTCCGTTCACTCCGCCAAGATGCTGCTCCAGGTGGTAGAGAGGATGAAGGCTCCCTTGTCTCTGTTCATGGTTTTTATGCCTCGCTTGCAGATCTTAATGGCCTCTCTGATCCAGCGCTGTTGTTTGTTCTCTTCGGTGCGGATGACTTTGCCCTTCTCCCGGTCCATGATGTGGTTTTCCCTTTTGCAGTGGTCAGTGATTGCTGATTTGTAATGTTCATGTTGTGCTTGTTCTTTTACTGCTCTGATTTTTCATTTTTTTGACAGGTAAGTCACACCCTCATGGAACATCAGCTGATAAAGACGGGTCTCAAGACACCATCATGCGACACTCTGAAGAAGGCGAAAGACTCGCCGAAACATGTCAGGTAAAAAATTAACCTAAAACATAATTGTCTGCTTTTAATGAATCAGTCAAATATCAATAATAAGAAGACAAAATGAACCTACAATGTACAATGTACAAAGTACAATGACAATAAAGGGATTTCTATTCTATTCTATTCTAATACAAATAAATGAATGCTTAATAACGCCCCTGCACATGCTCCTAAAAATCCAAACCTTCACCTGTAAATAAAACGTCCCGACCTGAAGACATCTTAATGTTATTATTTTGTTATACACACAGCGCCGCCAAGTGGAATCAAAAATTTGTTTTTATTTTAATTTTCACGTACTGCACGGTGCCCTTTTGACGAATCCGACTGAAAATTAGTCAGAAAAGACTCAAGACAATGATCTTACTCTGTGCCGAATTTTGTGACGTTTTGGCAAAAGGCGTGGCTATTACGGTGCTGAAAAATCCGATTGTACTTTGTGGCAACAAAAGCTCCGGCAACATGACTCAGATGATCCTATCTTCTCGAAGTTGTACACATTTGAGGATACTTCAGCCCTGAAGACATCTACCAACTTATTTTTCATCGTAGTAGTAGCGCCACCAACTGGTAAAAGCTAATACAAGTTATTTTCTTGGATGTTTTTCTCCGTGCAACTCAACAAGGTCGCCCTCATATATGCTCGGATGACTGTTTCGGCCATGAGGATGTCACAATACGAAATTCATCCTTTTTCGTGAAAAGTTGTGGGAGTGGCATTGCACTGTTCGGCAATAAAACAACGCTGATTATGAGGTTCTAAATATGAACGACAACTCGTGAAACTTTACACACACATCAGGCAGAGCAAATTTATCAATATTTTATACGTTAGTTGTGCAGCTTTTTTGAAATGGCTCGCCATGGCCCTCGAGAAAAGTTAAAAAAAGAATAGAATAGAAATAGAAATCCCTTTATTGTCATTGTACTCAAGTGTGCAACGAGATTAGAGGGCTCCCCTCTCCAGTGCAATACAACAATAATACAGACAATATATAAATTAGATAAATAAATACGACAGTGCAATGGAATTCAGTACTGAATAGGGCATATAGAAACACATCACAATGCTGTTTTGCAAGGTTAGGGTGGTCTCGTGTGTGTGTGAGAGTTCAGTATGGAGATGGCTCTCGGAAAGAAACTGTTTCTCAGTCTATTGGTCCTTGATTTGATGCATCTGTAGCGCCTGCCAGAGGGCAACAGGTCGAACAGGTGTGAGTTTGGGTGGGTATTGTCTTTGACGATGTTGAGAGCCCTTCTGAGGCACCGGGCGGTGTAGATGTCCGACAGCGAGGGGAGAGGGCAGCCAATAATCCTTTGCGCTGTTTTGACTGTCCTCTGGAGCCTCACTCTGTCCGCCTCAGTGCAGCCGCTGTACCAGGTGGAGACACAGTACGTCAGCAGGCTCTCGATGGACGAGTGGTAGAAGGCCAGCAGCAGCTTCCTGTCCAGGTTGAATTTCCTGAGGACTCTCAGGAAGTGCAGACGTTGGCGGACCTTCTTTACCACTGCTGTGGTGTTGTGACTCCAAGAAAGGTCATCGGAGATCTGTACTCCCAGGAACTTGAACGTGTGGACCCTCTCCACACACACGCCTTCGATGCAGAGGGGGGGCGGCAGCGTCTTGTTCCTCCTGAAGTCGACGACAATCTCCTTTGTTTTAGCAGAGTTAAGGTGCAGTCTGTTGTCCTTGCACCAAGTTGTCAGTCTCCCTACCTCCTCTCTATAGGCTGTCTCGTCACCTTCCGAGATCAGACCGACCACTGTCGTGTCGTCAGCAAACTTGACGATGGTGTTGTTGCCGTGGGCCGGGCTGCAGTCGTAGGTGTAGAGGGCGTACAGGAGAGGGCTCAGCACGCATCCTTGGGGGGAACCGGTGCTCAGCATGAGGGTGGAGGACGTGTAGGGGCCGAGCAACACAGTCTGGGGTCTGTTGGTCAGAAAGTCCTTAATCCAGATGCGTGTGAGGGCAGGGAGGCCGAGAGTGTCCAGTTTGGCGACGAGGATGTCTGGGATGATCGTGTTGAATGCCGAGCTGAAGTCCACAAAGAGCATCCTTGCATAGCTCCGCTGTTGTTCCAGGTGGCCCAGCACAACATGCAGAGCAGCCCTGGTTGAGTGTTTCACCTCGCTTTTTGTAAATTTTATGGAGTACAGTGAACCCTCGGTTATCGCGGTTAATGGGGACCGAGACCACCCGCGAAAACTGAAAATCCGCGAAGTAGCGGCGCACCTTCAAAAATGCTTAAAAAAAAAATACAATATATATAATAAATATATAAATATATATATATATATATATATATACGGGGAGAGAGAGAGTGAAATTCATGTTATAACAAAAAAAACAAATTATTATTAAAACGTATTATTTTTTTATTCCCCAGCCATTCTTTTTGTATTTATTTAATTACTCAGACTTTTACCTGCTGGTACGCCGTCTGGTGTGCGCTGTGAAATGAAAGGTGCCATTCTTTATTTATTTATTTATTTATTCATTTATTCATTCATAACTGACAGCTTCGCGCTCCGCTCGTGCCCGGGCGGAAGAGGTGCTCCAATTCGGCTTAACTGTGACACACGCCCACCCTCCTCCCCCGGAGCTTCCATTCGGTTGAACTTAGGGGCCGCTTGGCACCGCCCGTGCCCGGGGAAGGTGCTCCTCTTCGGCTTACTGTGTCGCGAGCATGCCCTCCTCCTCCGGAGCTTCCATTCGGTTAAACTTAGGGGCCGCTTGGAACCGCCCGTGCCCGGGGAAGGTGCTCCTCTTCGGCTTACTGTGACGCGAGCATGCCCTCCTCCTCCGGAGCTTCCATTCGGTTAAACTTAGGGGCCGCTTGGCACCGCCCGTGCCCGGGGAAGGTGCTCCTCTACGGCTTAACTGCCACGCACGCCGGCCGGAGCTCTGGTACGGTCCGAACCGCGCGAAACGTCGCCACCGATCGTGTCCGGGGGAACGTGCTCTTCTTCGTCCACTCTTCTCTTCGCCCACGCTCTTCTTCGGCGCACGCCGGCCGTCTAACCGCTCCAGCGCCCCGTCGTGCCGCTCGGCGAAACTACAATGCCCCCGAATATTTTTTATACCCGCGAAGCACTGAACCCGCGAAAGGTGAACCGCGAAGTAGCGAGGGTTCACTGTATGTATAAGACCAAGACCTACAAAAAAGTCTCTTGGAGCAATGAGCTAGGTTTTACAGGAAGTCGGCCATTTTGAATTTATTAAAAGGGGGCGGGTCACCACAATGGACTTTGTGTAGAAATTATTATTGGGGCCCGAGCCGCGACCGCGGCGAGGTCCCTATTGTTTATGTAGAAATTATTATTAGGGCCCGAGCAGCGACCGCTACGAGGTCCCCATTGTTTTTGTGGAAATTTTTATTATTATTATTATTATTAGGGCCCGAGCAGTGACCGCTGCGAGGTCCCTATTGTTTTTCTAGAAATTGTTATTAGGGCCCGAGCTACGACGGCTGCGAGGTCCCTATTGTTTTTGTAGAAAATATTATTACTTTTATTATTATTATTATTATTATTATTAGGGCCTGAGCAGCGACCGCTGCGAAGTCCCTGTTGTTTTTGTAGAAATTATTATTATTATTATTTTTCCGATTGTACGATTGCATTTTTGACCCCCGAAACATGCACAAAAACTCACCAAACTTGGCAGTCTCATCGGGCATGGCGAGAAATTTGATATTTTAACGTCTAATATGAACAGGAAGTGAGTTATGAATTTTTGAAAGTCCGACTTTTGCCCTTTTTTGCATGTTTACAGGGGTCATTCTTTTGCACCCTGATCCTAAAGGCTTCATCTGATTGCCTTAAAATTCTGTCTGTAGCATCTTAAGACCTGGGACAAACACTGGGGCTAAAATCTTTTGTTTCCGAAATACTATATGACGGGGGCGGGGCTTCAAAGTTTTCACTTAAGATTTCCTTCGCCGCAATGGACAAAATGCTTAATAACTCTCTTGCACATGCTGCTAAAAATCCAAAACTTCACATGTACATCAAGAGTCGGTACCTGAAGACATCTATATGTTTATATTCTGTTATACACCTTGCGCCAATCAATATCATTTTTTACATTTTGACGTCCTGCACGGTGCCCTTTTAACGAATCCGATTGAAAATTGGCTAGAAAAGACTCAAGACATTGATCTTACTCTATCCCTATTTTTGTGACTTTCCTTCGAAGGGCGTGGCTATTACGGTGCCGCAGAGTCTGATTATTCTCCGTGGCAACAAAAGTTCCTGCAAAATGATTCAGATGATCCATCTTCTCGAAATTTTTCACATTTGAGGATATTCAGGCCCTGAAGACGGCTGCCAACTTATTTTTGATCGGATGAGTGTTTAGGCCTTGAGGATGTCACAATACGAAAGTCTTTCGCCTTCTTCAGAGTGTCACATGATGGTGTCTTGTGGCCCGTCTTTATCAGCTGATGTTCCATGAGGGCGTGACTTACCTGTCACAAGAATGAAGGCAAGTCACGCCCCCCGCTGTCCGTTCACTCCGCCAAGATGCTGCTCCAGGTGGTAGAGAGGATGAAGGCTCCCTTGTCTCTGTTCATGGTTTTTATGCCTCGCTTGCAGATCTCAATGGCCTCTCTGATCCAGCGCTGTTGTTTGTTCTCTTCGGTGCGGATGACCCTGCCCTTCTCCCGGTCCATGATGTGGTTTTCCCTTTTGCAGTGGTCAGTGATTGCTGATTTGTAATGTTCATGTTGTGCTTGTTCTTTTACTGCTCTGATTTTTCATTTTTTTGACAGGTAAGTCACACCCTCATGGAACATCAGCTGATAAAGACGGGTCTCAAGACACCATCATGCGACACTCTGAAGAAGGCGAAAGACTCGCCGAAACATGTCAGGTAAAAAATTAACCTAAAACATAATTGTCTGCTTTTAATGAATCAGTCAAATATCAATAATAAGAAGACAAAATGAACCTAATACAAATAAATGAATGCTTAATAACGCCCCTGCACATGCTCCTAAAAATCCAAACCTTCACCTGTAAATAAAACGTCCCGACCTGAAGACATCTTAATGTTATTATTTTGTTATACACACAGCGCCGCCAAGTGGAATCAAAAATTTGTTTTTATTTTAATTTTCACGTACTGCACGGTGCCCTTTTGACGAATCCGACTGAAAATTAGTCAGAAAAGACTCAAGACAATGATCTTACTCTGTGCCGAATTTTGTGACGTTTTGGCAAAAGGCGTGGCTATTACGGTGCTGAAAAATCCGATTGTACTTTGTGGCAACAAAAGCTCCGGCAACATGACTCAGATGATCCTATCTTCTCGAAGTTGTACACATTTGAGGATACTTCAGCCCTGAAGACATCTACCAACTTATTTTTCATCGTAGTAGTAGCGCCACCAACTGGTAAAAGCTAATACAAGTTATTTTCTTGGATGTTTTTCTCCGTGCAACTCAACAAGGTCGCCCTCATATATGCTCGGATGACTGTTTCGGCCATGAGGATGTCACAATACGAAATTCATCCTTTTTCGTGAAAAGTTGTGGGAGTGGCATTGCACTGTTCGGCAATAAAACAACGCTGATTATGAGGTTCTAAATATGAACGACAACTCGTGAAACTTTACACACACATCAGGCAGAGCAAATTTATCAATATTTTATACGTTAGTTGTGCAGCTTTTTTGAAATGGCTCGCCATGGCCCTCGAGAAAAGTTAAAAAAAGAATAGAATAGAAATAGAAATCCCTTTATTGTCATTGTACTCAAGTGTGCAACGAGATTAGAGGGCTCCCCTCTCCAGTGCAATACAACAATAATACAGACAATATATAAATTAGATAAATAAATACGACAGTGCAATGGAATTCAGTACTGAATAGGGCATATAGAAACACATCACAATGCTGTTTTGCAAGGTTAGGGTGGTCTCGTGTGTGTGTGTGAGAGTTCAGTATGGAGATGGCTCTCGGAAAGAAACTGTTTCTCAGTCTATTGGTCCTTGATTTGATGCATCTGTAGCGCCTGCCAGAGGGCAACAGGTCGAACAGGTGTGAGTTTGGGTGGGTATTGTCTTTGACGATGTTGAGAGCCCTTCTGAGGCACCGGGCGGTGTAGATGTCCGACAGCGAGGGGAGAGGGCAGCCAATAATCCTTTGCGCTGTTTTGACTGTCCTCTGGAGCCTCACTCTGTCCGCCTCAGTGCAGCCGCTGTACCAGGTGGAGACACAGTACGTCAGCAGGCTCTCGATGGACGAGTGGTAGAAGGCCAGCAGCAGCTTCCTGTCCAGGTTGAATTTCCTGAGGACTCTCAGGAAGTGCAGACGTTGGCGGACCTTCTTTACCACTGCTGTGGTGTTGTGACTCCAAGAAAGGTCATCGGAGATCTGTACTCCCAGGAACTTGAACGTGTGGACCCTCTCCACACACACGCCTTCGATGCAGAGGGGGGGCGGCAGCGTCTTGTTCCTCCTGAAGTCGACGACAATCTCCTTTGTTTTAGCAGAGTTAAGGTGCAGTCTGTTGTCCTTGCACCAAGTTGTCAGTCTCCCTACCTCCTCTCTATAGGCTGTCTCGTCACCTTCCGAGATCAGACCGACCACTGTCGTGTCGTCAGCAAACTTGACGATGGTGTTGTTGCCGTGGGCCGGGCTGCAGTCGTAGGTGTAGAGGGCGTACAGGAGAGGGCTCAGCACGCATCCTTGGGGGGAACCGGTGCTCAGCATGAGGGTGGAGGACGTGTAGGGGCCGAGCAACACAGTCTGGGGTCTGTTGGTCAGAAAGTCCTTAATCCAGATGCGTGTGAGGGCAGGGAGGCCGAGAGTGTCCAGTTTGGCGACGAGGATGTCTGGGATGATCGTGTTGAATGCCGAGCTGAAGTCCACAAAGAGCATCCTTGCATAGCTCCGCTGTTGTTCCAGGTGGCCCAGCACAACATGCAGAGCAGCCCTGGTTGAGTGTTTCACCTCGCTTTTTGTAAATTTTATGGAGTACAGTGAACCCTCGGTTATCGCGGTTAATGGGGACCGAGACCACCCGCGAAAACTGAAAATCCGCGAAGTAGCGGCGCACCTTCAAAAATGCTTAAAAAAAAATACAATATATATAATAAATATATAAATATATATATATATATATATATATATATATATATATATATATATATATATATATATATATACGGGGAGAGAGAGAGTGAAATTCATGTTATAACAAAAAAAACAAATTATTATTAAAACGTATTATTTTTTTATTCCCCAGCCATTCTTTTTGTATTTATTTAATTACTCAGACTTTTACCTGCTGGTACGCCGTCTGGTGTGCCCTGTGAAATGAAAGGTGCCATTCTTTATTTATTTATTTATTTATTTATTTATTCATTTATTCATTCATAACTGACAGCTTCGCGCTCCGCTCGTGCCCGGGCGGAAGAGGTGCTCCAATTCGGCTTAACTGTGACACACGCCCACCCTCCTCCCCCGGAGCTTCCATTCGGTTAAACTTAGGGGCCGCTTGGCACCGCCCGTGCCCGGGGAAGGTGCTCCTCTTCGGCTTACTGTGTCGCGAGCATGCCCTCCTCCTCCGGAGCTTCCATTCGGTTAAACTTAGGGGCCGCTTGGAACCGCCCGTGCCCGGGGAAGGTGCTCCTCTTCGGCTTACTGTGACGCGAGCATGCCCTCCTCCTCCGGAGCTTCCATTCGGTTAAACTTAGGGGCCGCTTGGCACCGCCCGTGCCCGGGGAAGGTGCTCCTCTACGGCTTAACTGCCACGCACGCCGGCCGGAGCTCTGGTACGGTCCGAACCGCGCGAAACGTCGCCACCGATCGTGTCCGGGGGAACGTGCTCTTCTTCGTCCACTCTTCTCTTCGCCCACGCTCTTCTTCGGCGCACGCCGGCCGTCTAACCGCTCCAGCGCCCCGTCGTGCCGCTCGGCGAAACTACAATGCCCCCGAATATTTTTTATACCCGCGAAGCACTGAACCCGCGAAAGGTGAACCGCGAAGTAGCGAGGGTTCACTGTATGTATAAGACCAAGACCTACAAAAAAGTCTCTTGGAGCAATGAGCTAGGTTTTACAGGAAGTCGGCCATTTTGAATTTATTAAAAGGGGGCGGGTCACCACAATGGACTTTGTGTAGAAATTATTATTGGGGCCCGAGCCGCGACCGCGGCGAGGTCCCTATTGTTTATGTAGAAATTATTATTAGGGCCCGAGCAGCGACCGCTACGAGGTCCCCATTGTTTTTGTGGAAATTTTTATTATTATTATTATTATTAGGGCCCGAGCAGTGACCGCTGCGAGGTCCCTATTGTTTTTCTAGAAATTGTTATTAGGGCCCGAGCTACGACGGCTGCGAGGTCCCTATTGTTTTTGTAGAAAATATTATTACTTTTATTATTATTATTATTATTATTATTAGGGCCTGAGCAGCGACCGCTGCGAAGTCACTGTTGTTTTTGTAGAAATTATTATTATTATTATTTTTCCGATTGTACGATTGCATTTTTGACCCCCGAAACATGCACAAAAACTCACCAAACTTGGCAGTCTCATCGGGCATGGCGAGAAATTTGATATTTTAACGTCTAATATGAACAGGAAGTGAGTTATGAATTTTTGAAAGTCCGACTTTTGCCCTTTTTTGCATGTTTACAGGGGTCATTCTTTTGCACCCTGATCCTAAAGGCTTCATCTGATTGCCTTAAAATTCTGTCTGTAGCATCTTAAGACCTGGGACAAACACTGGGGCTAAAATCTTTTGTTTCCGAAATACTATATGACGGGGGCGGGGCTTCGAAGTTTTCACTTAAGATTTCCTTCGCCGCAATGGACAAAATGCTTAATAACTCTCTTGCACATGCTGCTAAAAATCCAAAACTTCACATGTACATCAAGAGTCGGTACCTGAAGACATCTATATGTTTATATTCTGTTATACACCTTGCGCCAATCAATATCATTTTTTACATTTTGACGTCCTGCACGGTGCCCTTTTAACGAATCCGATTGAAAATTGGCTAGAAAAGACTCAAGACATTGATCTTACTCTATCCCTATTTTTGTGACTTTCCTTCGAAGGGCGTGGCTATTACGGTGCCGCAGAGTCTGATTATTCTCCGTGGCAACAAAAGTTCCTGCAAAATGATTCAGATGATCCATCTTCTCGAAATTTTTCACATTTGAGGATATTCAGGCCCTGAAGACGGCTGCCAACTTATTTTTGATCGGATGAGTGTTTAGGCCTTGAGGATGTCACAATACGAAAGTCTTTCGCCTTCTTCAGAGTGTCACATGATGGTGTCTTGTGGCCCGTCTTTATCAGCTGATGTTCCATGAGGGCGTGACTTACCTGTCACAAGAATGAAGGCAAGTCACGCCCCCCGCTGTCCGTTCACTCCGCCAAGATGCTGCTCCAGGTGGTAGAGAGGATGAAGGCTCCCTTGTCTCTGTTCATGGTTTTTATGCCTCGCTTGCAGATCTCAATGGCCTCTCTGATCCAGCGCTGTTGTTTGTTCTCTTCGGTGCGGATGACCCTGCCCTTCTCCCGGTCCATGATGTGGTTTTCCCTTTTGCAGTGGTCAGTGATTGCTGATTTGTAATGTTCATGTTGTGCTTGTTCTTTTACTGCTCTGATTTTTCATTTTTTTGACAGGTAAGTCACACCCTCATGGAACATCAGCTGATAAAGACGGGTCTCAAGACACCATCATGCGACACTCTGAAGAAGGCGAAAGACTCGCCGAAACATGTCAGGTAAAAAATTAACCTAAAACATAATTGTCTGCTTTTAATGAATCAGTCAAATATCAATAATAAGAAGACAAAATGAACCTAATACAAATAAATGAATGCTTAATAACGCCCCTGCACATGCTCCTAAAAATCCAAACCTTCACCTGTAAATAAAACGTCCCGACCTGAAGACATCTTAATGTTATTATTTTGTTATACACACAGCGCCGCCAAGTGGAATCAAAAATTTGTTTTTATTTTAATTTTCACGTACTGCACGGTGCCCTTTTGACGAATCCGACTGAAAATTAGTCAGAAAAGACTCAAGACAATGATCTTACTCTGTGCCGAATTTTGTGACGTTTTGGCAAAAGGCGTGGCTATTACGGTGCTGAAAAATCCGATTGTACTTTGTGGCAACAAAAGCTCCGGCAACATGACTCAGATGATCCTATCTTCTCGAAGTTGTACACATTTGAGGATACTTCAGCCCTGAAGACATCTACCAACTTATTTTTCATCGTAGTAGTAGCGCCACCAACTGGTAAAAGCTAATACAAGTTATTTTCTTGGATGTTTTTCTCCGTGCAACTCAACAAGGTCGCCCTCATATATGCTCGGATGACTGTTTCGGCCATGAGGATGTCACAATACGAAATTCATCCTTTTTCGTGAAAAGTTGTGGGAGTGGCATTGCACTGTTCGGCAATAAAACAACGCTGATTATGAGGTTCTAAATATGAACGACAACTCGTGAAACTTTACACACACATCAGGCAGAGCAAATTTATCAATATTTTATACGTTAGTTGTGCAGCTTTTTTGAAATGGCTCGCCATGGCCCTCGAGAAAAGTTAAAAAAAGAATAGAATAGAAATAGAAATCCCTTTATTGTCATTGTACTCAAGTGTGCAACGAGATTAGAGGGCTCCCCTCTCCAGTGCAATACAACAATAATACAGACAATATATAAATTAGATAAATAAATACGACAGTGCAATGGAATTCAGTACTGAATAGGGCATATAGAAACACATCACAATGCTGTTTTGCAAGGTTAGGGTGGTCTCGTGTGTGTGTGTGAGAGTTCAGTATGGAGATGGCTCTCGGAAAGAAACTGTTTCTCAGTCTATTGGTCCTTGATTTGATGCATCTGTAGCGCCTGCCAGAGGGCAACAGGTCGAACAGGTGTGAGTTTGGGTGGGTATTGTCTTTGACGATGTTGAGAGCCCTTCTGAGGCACCGGGCGGTGTAGATGTCCGACAGCGAGGGGAGAGGGCAGCCAATAATCCTTTGCGCTGTTTTGACTGTCCTCTGGAGCCTCACTCTGTCCGCCTCAGTGCAGCCGCTGTACCAGGTGGAGACACAGTACGTCAGCAGGCTCTCGATGGACGAGTGGTAGAAGGCCAGCAGCAGCTTCCTGTCCAGGTTGAATTTCCTGAGGACTCTCAGGAAGTGCAGACGTTGGCGGACCTTCTTTACCACTGCTGTGGTGTTGTGACTCCAAGAAAGGTCATCGGAGATCTGTACTCCCAGGAACTTGAACGTGTGGACCCTCTCCACACACACGCCTTCGATGCAGAGGGGGGGCGGCAGCGTCTTGTTCCTCCTGAAGTCGACGACAATCTCCTTTGTTTTAGCAGAGTTAAGGTGCAGTCTGTTGTCCTTGCACCAAGTTGTCAGTCTCCCTACCTCCTCTCTATAGGCTGTCTCGTCACCTTCCGAGATCAGACCGACCACTGTCGTGTCGTCAGCAAACTTGACGATGGTGTTGTTGCCGTGGGCCGGGCTGCAGTCGTAGGTGTAGAGGGCGTACAGGAGAGGGCTCAGCACGCATCCTTGGGGGGAACCGGTGCTCAGCATGAGGGTGGAGGACGTGTAGGGGCCGAGCAACACAGTCTGGGGTCTGTTGGTCAGAAAGTCCTTAATCCAGATGCGTGTGAGGGCAGGGAGGCCGAGAGTGTCCAGTTTGGCGACGAGGATGTCTGGGATGATCGTGTTGAATGCCGAGCTGAAGTCCACAAAGAGCATCCTTGCATAGCTCCGCTGTTGTTCCAGGTGGCCCAGCACAACATGCAGAGCAGCCCTGGTTGAGTGTTTCACCTCGCTTTTTGTAAATTTTATGGAGTACAGTGAACCCTCGGTTATCGCGGTTAATGGGGACCGAGACCACCCGCGAAAACTGAAAATCCGCGAAGTAGCGGCGCACCTTCAAAAATGCTTAAAAAAAAATACAATATATATAATAAATATATAAATATATATATATATATATATATATATATATATATATATATATATATATACGGGGAGAGAGAGAGTGAAATTCATGTTATAACAAAAAAAACAAATTATTATTAAAACGTATTATTTTTTTATTCCCCAGCCATTCTTTTTGTATTTATTTAATTACTCAGACTTTTACCTGCTGGTACGCCGTCTGGTGTGCCCTGTGAAATGAAAGGTGCCATTCTTTATTTATTTATTTATTTATTCATTTATTCATTCATAACTGACAGCTTCGCGCTCCGCTCGTGCCCGGGCGGAAGAGGTGCTCCAATTCGGCTTAACTGTGACACACGCCCACCCTCCTCCCCCGGAGCTTCCATTCGGTTAAACTTAGGGGCCGCTTGGCACCGCCCGTGCCCGGGGAAGGTGCTCCTCTTCGGCTTACTGTGTCGCGAGCATGCCCTCCTCCTCCGGAGCTTCCATTCGGTTAAACTTAGGGGCCGCTTGGAACCGCCCGTGCCCGGGGAAGGTGCTCCTCTTCGGCTTACTGTGACGCGAGCATGCCCTCCTCCTCCGGAGCTTCCATTCGGTTAAACTTAGGGGCCGCTTGGCACCGCCCGTGCCCGGGGAAGGTGCTCCTCTACGGCTTAACTGCCACGCACGCCGGCCGGAGCTCTGGTACGGTCCGAACCGCGCGAAACGTCGCCACCGATCGTGTCCGGGGGAACGTGCTCTTCTTCGTCCACTCTTCTCTTCGCCCACGCTCTTCTTCGGCGCACGCCGGCCGTCTAACCGCTCCAGCGCCCCGTCGTGCCGCTCGGCGAAACTACAATGCCCCCGAATATTTTTTATACCCGCGAAGCACTGAACCCGCGAAAGGTGAACCGCGAAGTAGCGAGGGTTCACTGTATGTATAAGACCAAGACCTACAAAAAAGTCTCTTGGAGCAATGAGCTAGGTTTTACAGGAAGTCGGCCATTTTGAATTTATTAAAAGGGGGCGGGTCACCACAATGGACTTTGTGTAGAAATTATTATTGGGGCCCGAGCCGCGACCGCGGCGAGGTCCCTATTGTTTATGTAGAAATTATTATTAGGGCCCGAGCAGCGACCGCTACGAGGTCCCCATTGTTTTTGTGGAAATTTTTATTATTATTATTATTATTAGGGCCCGAGCAGTGACCGCTGCGAGGTCCCTATTGTTTTTCTAGAAATTGTTATTAGGGCCCGAGCTACGACGGCTGCGAGGTCCCTATTGTTTTTGTAGAAAATATTATTACTTTTATTATTATTATTATTATTATTATTAGGGCCTGAGCAGCGACCGCTGCGAAGTCCCTGTTGTTTTTGTAGAAATTATTATTATTATTATTTTTCCGATTGTACGATTGCATTTTTGACCCCCGAAACATGCACAAAAACTCACCAAACTTGGCAGTCTCATCGGGCATGGCGAGAAATTTGATATTTTAACGTCTAATATGAACAGGAAGTGAGTTATGAATTTTTGAAAGTCCGACTTTTGCCCTTTTTTGCATGTTTACAGGGGTCATTCTTTTGCACCCTGATCCTAAAGGCTTCATCTGATTGCCTTAAAATTCTGTCTGTAGCATCTTAAGACCTGGGACAAACACTGGGGCTAAAATCTTTTGTTTCCGAAATACTATATGACGGGGGCGGGGCTTCAAAGTTTTCACTTAAGATTTCCTTCGCCGCAATGGACAAAATGCTTAATAACTCTCCTGCACATGCTGCTAAAAATCCAAAACTTCACATATACATAAAGAGTCGGTACCTGAAGACATCTATATGTTTATATTCTGTTATACACCTTGCGCCAATCAATATCATTTTTTACATTTTGACGTACTGCACGGTGCCCTTTTAACGAATCCGATTGAAAATTGGCTAGAAAAGACTCAAGACATTGATCTTACTCTATCCCTATTTTTGTGACTTTCCTTCGAAGGGCGTGGCTATTGCGGTGCCGCAGAGTCTGATTATTCTCCGTGGCAACAAAAGTTCCTGCAAAATGATTCAGATGATCCATCTTCTCGAAATTTTTCACATTTGAGGATATTCAGGCCCTGAAGACGGCTGCCAACTTATTTTTGATCGCAGTGGTAGCGCCACCAACTGGTTAAAACAAATACAAATTATTTTCGTTGATGTTTTTCTCCGGGCAGGTTAACAAAATCTACCTTATATTTGCTCGGATGAGTGTTTAGGCCTTGAGGATGTCACAATACGAAAGTCTTTCGCCTTCTTCAGAGTGTCACATGATGGTGTCTTGTGACCCGTCTTTATCAGCTGATGTTCCATGAGGGCGTGACTTACCTGTCACAAGAATGAAGGCAAGTCACGCCCCCCGCTGTCCGTTCACTCCGCCAAGATGCTGCTCCAGGTGGTAGAGAGGATGAAGGCTCCCTTGTCTCTGTTCATGGTTTTTATGCCTCGCTTGCAGATCTCAATGGCCTCTCTGATCCAGCGCTGTTGTTTGTTCTCTTCGGTGCGGATGACCCTGCCCTTCTCCCGGTCCATGATGTGGTTTTCCCTTTTGCAGTGGTCAGTGATTGCTGATTTGTAATGTTCATGTTGTGCTTGTTCTTTTACTGCTATGATTTTTCATTTTTTTGACAGGTAATTCACACCCTCATGGAACATCAGCTGATAAAGACGGGTCTCAAGACACCATCATGCGACACTCTAAAGAAGGCGAAAGACTCGCCGAAACATGTCAGGTAAAAAATTTACCTAAAACATAATTGTCTGCTTTTAATGAATCTGTCAAATATCAATAATAAGAAGACAAAATGAACCTAATACAAATAAATGAATGCTTAATAACTCCCCTGCACATGCTCCTAAAAATCCAAACCTTCACCTGTAAATAAAATGTCCCGACCTGAAGACATCTTAATGTTATTATTTTGTTATACACACAGCGCCGCCAAGTGGAATAAAAAATTTGTTTTTATTTTAATTTTCACGTACTGCACGGTGCCCTTTTGACGAATCCGACTGAAAATTAGTCAGAAAAGACTCAAGACAATGATCTTACTCTGTGCCGAATTTTGTGACGTTTTGGCAAAAGGCGTGGCTATTACGGTGCTGAAAAATCCGATTGTACTTTGTGGCAACAAAAGCTCCGGCAACATGACTCAGATGATCCTATCTTCTCGAAGTTGTACACATTTGAGGATACTTCAGCCCTGAAGACATCTACCAACTTATTTTTCATCGTAGTAGTAGCGCCACCAACTGGTAAAAGCTAATACAAGTTATTTTCTTGGATGTTTTTCTCCGTGCAACTCAACAAGGTCGCCCTCATATATGCTCGGATGACTGTTTCGGCCATGAGGATGTCACAATACGAAATTCATCCTTTTTCGTGAAAAGTTGTGGGAGTGGCATTGCACTGTTCGGCAATAAAACAACGCTGATTATGAGGTTCTAAATATGAACGACAACTCGTGAAACTTTACACACACATCAGGCAGAGCAAATTTATCAATATTTTATACGTTAGTTGTGCAGCTTTTTTGAAATGGCTCGCCATGGCCCTCGAGAAAAGTTAAAAAAAGAATAGAATAGAAATAGAAATCCCTTTATTGTCATTGTACTCAAGTGTGCAACGAGATTAGAGGGCTCCCCTCTCCAGTGCAATACAACAATAATACAGACAATATATAAATTAGATAAATAAATAAGACAGTGCAATGGAATTCAGTACTGAATAGGGCATATAGAAACACATCACAATGCTGTTTTGCAAGGTTAGGGTGGTCTCGTGTGTGTGTGAGAGTTCAGTATGGAGATGGCTCTCGGAAAGAAACTGTTTCTCAGTCTATTGGTCCTTGATTTGATGCATCTGTAGCGCCTGCCAGAGGGCAACAGGTCGAACAGGTGTGAGTTTGGGTGGGTATTGTCTTTGACGATGTTGAGAGCCCTTCTGAGGCACCGGGCGGTGTAGATGTCCGACAGCGAGGGGAGAGGGCAGCCAATAATCCTTTGCGCTGTTTTGACTGTCCTCTGGAGCCTCACTCTGTCCGCCTCAGTGCAGCCGCTGTACCAGGTGGAGACACAGTACGTCAGCAGGCTCTCGATGGACGAGTGGTAGAAGGCCAGCAGCAGCTTCCTGTCCAGGTTGAATTTCCTGAGGACTCTCAGGAAGTGCAGACGTTGGCGGACCTTCTTTACCACTGCTGTGGTGTTGTGACTCCAAGAAAGGTCATCAGAGATCTGTACTCCCAGGAACTTGAACGTGTGGACCCTCTCCACACACACGCCTTCGATGCAGAGGGGGGGCGGCAGCGTCTTGTTCCTCCTGAAGTCGACGACAATCTCCTTTGTTTTAGCAGAGTTAAGGTGCAGTCTGTTGTCCTTGCACCAAGTTGTCAGTCTCCCTACCTCCTCTCTGTAGGCTGTCTCGTCACCTTCCGAGATCAGACCGACCACTGTCGTGTCGTCAGCAAACTTGACGATGGTGTTGTTGCCGTGGGCCGGGCTGCAGTCGTAGGTGTAGAGGGCGTACAGGAGAGGGCTCAGCACGCATCCTTGGGGGGAACCGGTGCTCAGCATGAGGGTGGAGGACGTGTAGGGGCCGAGCAACACAGTCTGGGGTCTGTTGGTCAGAAAGTCCTTAATCCAGATGCGTGTGAGGGCAGGGAGGCCGAGAGTGTCCAGTTTGGCGACGAGGATGTCTGGGATGATCGTGTTGAATGCCGAGCTGTAGTCCACAAAGAGCATCCTTGCATAGCTCCGCTGTTGTTCCAGGTGGCCCAGCACAACATGCAGAGCAGCCCTGGTTGAGTGTTTCACCTCGCTTTTTGTAAATTTTATGGAGTACAGTGAACCCTCGGTTATCGCGGTTAATGGGGACCGAGACCACCCGCGAAAACTGAAAATCCGCGAAGTAGCGGCGCACCTTCAAAAATGCTTAAAAAAAAAATACAATATATATAATAAATATATAAATATATATATATATATATATATATATATATATATATATATACGGGGAGAGAGAGAGTGAAATTCATGTTATAACAAAAAAAACAAATTATTATTAAAACGTATTATTTTTTTATTCCCCAGCCATTCTTTTTGTATTTATTTAATTACTCAGACTTTTACCTGCTGGTACGCCGTCTGGTGTGCCCTGTGAAATGAAAGGTGCCATTCTTTATTTATTTATTTATTTATTCATTTATTCATTCATAACTGACAGCTTCGCGCTCCGCTCGTGCCCGGGCGGAAGAGGTGCTCCAATTCGGCTTAACTGTGACACACGCCCACCCTCCTCCCCCGGAGCTTCCATTCGGTTAAACTTAGGGGCCGCTTGGCACCGCCCGTGCCCGGGGAAGGTGCTCCTCTTCGGCTTACTGTGACGCGAGCATGCCCGCCTCCTCCGGAGCTTCCATTCGGTTAAACTTAGGGGCCGCTTGGAACCGCCCGTGCCCGGCGAAGGTGCTCCTCTTCGGCTTACTGTAACGCGAGCATGCCCTCCTCCTCCGGAGCTTCCATTTGGTTAAACTTAGGGGCCGCTTGGAACCGCCCGTGCCCGAGGAAGGTGCTCCTCTTCGGCTTACTGTGACGCGAGCATGCCCTCCTCCTCCGGAGCTTCCATTCGGTTAAACTTAGGGGCCGCTTGGCACCGCCCGTGCCCGGGGAAGGTGCTCCTCTACGGCTTAACTGCCACGCACGCCGGCCGGAGCTCTGGTACGGTCCGAACCGCGCGAAACGTCGCCACCGATCGTGTCCGGGGGAACGTGCTCTTCTTCGTCCACTCTCCTCTTCGCCCACGCTCTTCTTCGGCGCACGCCGGCCGTCTAACCGCTCCAGCGCCCGTCGTGCCGCTCGGCGAAACTACAATGCCCCCGAATATTTTTTATACCCGCGAAGCACTGAACCCGCGAAAGGTGAACCGCGAAGTAGCGAGGGTTCACTGTATGTATAAGACCAAGACCTACAAAAAAGTCTCTTGGAGCAATGAGCTAGGTTTTACAGGAAGTCGGCCATTTTGAATTTACTTAAAAGGGGCGGGTCACCACAATGGACTTTGTGTAGAAATTATTATTGGGGCCCGAGCAGCGACCGCGGCGAGGTCCCTATTGTTTATGTAGAAATTATTATTAGGGCCCGAGCAGCGACCGCTACGAGGTCCCCATTGTTTTTGTGGAAATTATTATTATTATTATTATTAGGGCCCGAGCAGTGACCGCTGCGAGGTCCCTATTGTTTTTCTAGAAATTGTTATTAGGGCCCGAACTGCGACGGCTGCGAGGTCCCTATTGTTTTTGTAGAAAATATTAATACTTTTATTATTATTATTATTATTAGGGCCTGAACAGCGACCGCTGCGAAGTCCCTGTTGTTTTTGTAGAAATTATTATTATTATTATTTTTCCGATTGTTCGATTGCATTTTTGACCCCCGAAACATGCACAAAAATTCACCAAACTTGGCAGTCTCATCGGGCATGGCGAAAAATTTGATATTTTAACGTCTAATATGAACAGGAAGTGAGTTATGAATTTTTGAAAGTCCGACTTTTGCCCTTTTTTGCATGTTTACAGGGGTCATTCTTTTGCACCCTGATCCTAAAGGCTTCATCTGATTGCCTTAAAATTCTGTCTGTAGCATCTTAAGACCTGGGACAAACACTGGGGCTAAAATTTTTTGTTTCCGAAATACTATATGACGGGGGCGGGGCTTCGAAGTTTTCACTTAAGATTTCCTTCGCCGCAATGGACAAAATGCTTAATAACTCTCTTGCACATGCTGCTAAAAATCCAAAACTTCACATGTACATCAAGAGTCGGTACCTGAAGACATCTATATGTTTATATTCTGTTATACACCTTGCGCCAATCAATATCATTTTTTACATTTTGACGTCCTGCACGGTGCCCTTTTAACGAATCCGATTGAAAATTGGCTAGAAAAGACTCAAGACATTGATCTTACTCTATCCCTATTTTTGTGACTTTCCTTCGAAGGGCGTGGCTATTACGGTGCCGCAGAGTCTGATTATTCTCCGTGGCAACAAAAGTTCCTGCAAAATGATTCAGATGATCCATCTTCTCGAAATTTTTCACATTTGAGGATATTCAGGCCCTGAAGACGGCTGCCAACTTATTTTTGATCGGATGAGTGTTTAGGCCTTGAGGATGTCACAATACGAAAGTCTTTCGCCTTCTTCAGAGTGTCACATGATGGTGTCTTGTGGCCCGTCTTTATCAGCTGATGTTCCATGAGGGCGTGACTTACCTGTCACAAGAATGAAGGCAAGTCACGCCCCCCGCTGTCCGTTCACTCCGCCAAGATGCTGCTCCAGGTGGTAGAGAGGATGAAGGCTCCCTTGTCTCTGTTCATGGTGTTTATGCCTCGCTTGCAGATCTCAATGGCCTCTCTGATCCAGCGCTGTTGTTTGTTCTCTTCGGTGCGGATGACCCTGCCCTTCTCCCGGTCCATGATGTGGTTTTCCCTTTTGCAGTGGTCAGTGATTGCTGATTTGTAATGTTCATGTTGTGCTTGTTCTTTTACTGCTCTGATTTTTCATTTTTTTGACAGGTAAGTCACACCCTCATGGAACATCAGCTGATAAAGACGGGTCTCAAGACACCATCATGCGACACTCTGAAGAAGGCGAAAGACTCGCCGAAACATGTCAGGTAAAAAATTAACCTAAAACATAATTGTCTGCTTTTAATGAATCAGTCAAATATCAATAATAAGAAGACAAAATGAACCTAATACAAATAAATGAATGCTTAATAACGCCCCTGCACATGCTCCTAAAAATCCAAACCTTCACCTGTAAATAAAACGTCCCGACCTGAAGACATCTTAATGTTATTATTTTGTTATACACACAGCGCCGCCAAGTGGAATCAAAAATTTGTTTTTATTTTAATTTTCACGTACTGCACGGTGCCCTTTTGACGAATCCGACTGAAAATTAGTCAGAAAAGACTCAAGACAATGATCTTACTCTGTGCCGAATTTTGTGACGTTTTGGCAAAAGGCGTGGCTATTACGGTGCTGAAAAATCCGATTGTACTTTGTGGCAACAAAAGCTCCGGCAACATGACTCAGATGATCCTATCTTCTCGAAGTTGTACACATTTGAGGATACTTCAGCCCTGAAGACATCTACCAACTTATTTTTCATCGTAGTAGTAGCGCCACCAACTGGTAAAAGCTAATACAAGTTATTTTCTTGGATGTTTTTCTCCGTGCAACTCAACAAGGTCGCCCTCATATATGCTCGGATGACTGTTTCGGCCATGAGGATGTCACAATACGAAATTCATCCTTTTTCGTGAAAAGTTGTGGGAGTGGCATTGCACTGTTCGGCAATAAAACAACGCTGATTATGAGGTTCTAAATATGAACGACAACTCGTGAAACTTTACACACACATCAGGCAGAGCAAATTTATCAATATTTTATACGTTAGTTGTGCAGCTTTTTTGAAATGGCTCGCCATGGCCCTCGAGAAAAGTTAAAAAAAGAATAGAATAGAAATAGAAATCCCTTTATTGTCATTGTACTCAAGTGTGCAACGAGATTAGAGGGCTCCCCTCTCCAGTGCAATACAACAATAATACAGACAATATATAAATTAGATAAATAAATACGACAGTGCAATGGAATTCAGTACTGAATAGGGCATATAGAAACACATCACAATGCTGTTTTGCAAGGTTAGGGTGGTCTCGTGTGTGTGTGAGAGTTCAGTATGGAGATGGCTCTCGGAAAGAAACTGTTTCTCAGTCTATTGGTCCTTGATTTGATGCATCTGTAGCGCCTGCCAGAGGGCAACAGGTCGAACAGGTGTGAGTTTGGGTGGGTATTGTCTTTGACGATGTTGAGAGCCCTTCTGAGGCACCGGGCGGTGTAGATGTCCGACAGCGAGGGGAGAGGGCAGCCAATAATCCTTTGCGCTGTTTTGACTGTCCTCTGGAGCCTCACTCTGTCCGCCTCAGTGCAGCCGCTGTACCAGGTGGAGACACAGTACGTCAGCAGGCTCTCGATGGACGAGTGGTAGAAGGCCAGCAGCAGCTTCCTGTCCAGGTTGAATTTCCTGAGGACTCTCAGGAAGTGCAGACGTTGGCGGACCTTCTTTACCACTGCTGTGGTGTTGTGACTCCAAGAAAGGTCATCAGAGATCTGTACTCCCAGGAACTTGAACGTGTGGACCCTCTCCACACACACGCCTTCGATGCAGAGGGGGGGCGGCAGCGTCTTGTTCCTCCTGAAGTCGACGACAATCTCCTTTGTTTTAGCAGAGTTAAGGTGCAGTCTGTTGTCCTTGCACCAAGTTGTCAGTCTCCCTACCTCCTCTCTGGAGGCTGTCTCGTCACCTTCCGAGATCAGACCGACCACTGTCGTGTCGTCAGCAAACTTGACGATGGTGTTGTTGCCGTGGGCCGGGCTGCAGTCGTAGGTGTAGAGGGCGTACAGGAGAGGGCTCAGCACGCATCCTTGGGGGGAACCGGTGCTCAGCATGAGGGTGGAGGACGTGTAGGGGCCGAGCAACACAGTCTGGGGTCTGTTGGTCAGAAAGTCCTTAATCCAGATGCGTGTGAGGGCAGGGAGGCCGAGAGTGTCCAGTTTGGCGACGAGGATGTCTGGGATGATCGTGTTGAATGCCGAGCTGTAGTCCACAAAGAGCATCCTTGCATAGCTCCGCTGTTGTTCCAGGTGGCCCAGCACAACATGCAGAGCAGCCCTGGTTGAGTGTTTCACCTCGCTTTTTGTAAATTTTATGGAGTACAGTGAACCCTCGGTTATCGCGGTTAATGGGGACCGAGACCACCCGCGAAAACTGAAAATCCGCGAAGTAGCGGCGCACCTTCAAAAATGCTTAAAAAAAAAATACAATATATATAATAAATATATAAATATATATATATATATATATATATATATATATACGGGGAGAGAGAGAGTGAAATTCATGTTATAACAAAAAAAACAAATTATTATTAAAACGTATTATTTTTTTATTCCCCAGCCATTCTTTTTGTATTTATTTAATTACTCAGACTTTTACCTGCTGGTACGCCGTCTGGTGTGCCCTGTGAAATGAAAGGTGCCATTCTTTATTTATTTATTTATTTATTCATTTATTCATTCATAACTGACAGCTTCGCGCTCCGCTCGTGCCCGGGCGGAAGAGGTGCTCCAATTCGGCTTAACTGTGACACACGCCCACCCTCCTCCCCCGGAGCTTCCATTCGGTTAAACTTAGGGGCCGCTTGGCACCGCCCGTGCCCGGGGAAGGTGCTCCTCTTCGGCTTACTGTGACGCGAGCATGCCCGCCTCCTCCGGAGCTTCCATTCGGTTAAACTTAGGGGCCGCTTGGAACCGCCCGTGCCCGGCGAAGGTGCTCCTCTTCGGCTTACTGTAACGCGAGCATGCCCTCCTCCTCCGGAGCTTCCATTTGGTTAAACTTAGGGGCCGCTTGGAACCGCCCGTGCCCGAGGAAGGTGCTCCTCTTCGGCTTACTGTGACGCGAGCATGCCCTCCTCCTCCGGAGCTTCCATTCGGTTAAACTTAGGGGCCGCTTGGCACCGCCCGTGCCCGGGGAAGGTGCTCCTCTACGGCTTAACTGCCACGCACGCCGGCCGGAGCTCTGGTACGGTCCGAACCGCGCGAAACGTCGCCACCGATCGTGTCCGGGGGAACGTGCTCTTCTTCGTCCACTCTCCTCTTCGCCCACGCTCTTCTTCGGCGCACGCCGGCCGTCTAACCGCTCCAGCGCCCGTCGTGCCGCTCGGCGAAACTACAATGCCCCCGAATATTTTTTATACCCGCGAAGCACTGAACCCGCGAAAGGTGAACCGCGAAGTAGCGAGGGTTCACTGTATGTATAAGACCAAGACCTACAAAAAAGTCTCTTGGAGCAATGAGCTAGGTTTTACAGGAAGTCGGCCATTTTGAATTTACTTAAAAGGGGCGGGTCACCACAATGGACTTTGTGTAGAAATTATTATTGGGGCCCGAGCAGCGACCGCGGCGAGGTCCCTATTGTTTATGTAGAAATTATTATTAGGGCCCGAGCAGCGACCGCTACGAGGTCCCCATTGTTTTTGTGGAAATTATTATTATTATTATTATTAGGGCCCGAGCAGTGACCGCTGCGAGGTCCCTATTGTTTTTCTAGAAATTGTTATTAGGGCCCGAACTGCGACGGCTGCGAGGTCCCTATTGTTTTTGTAGAAAATATTAATACTTTTATTATTATTATTATTATTAGGGCCTGAGCAGCGACCGCTGCGAAGTCCCTGTTGTTTTTGTAGAAATTATTATTATTATTATTTTTCCGATTGTTCGATTGCATTTTTGACCCCCGAAACATGCACAAAAATTCACCAAACTTGGCAGTCTCATCGGGCATGGCGAAAAATTTGATATTTTAACGTCTAATATGAACAGGAAGTGAGTTATGAATTTTTGAAAGTCCGACTTTTGCCCTTTTTTGCATGTTTACAGGGGTCATTCTTTTGCACCCTGATCCTAAAGGCTTCATCTGATTGCCTTAAAATTCTGTCTGTAGCATCTTAAGACCTGGGACAAACACTGGGGCTAAAATTTTTTGTTTCCGAAATACTATATGACGGGGGCGGGGCTTCGAAGTTTTCACTTAAGATTTCCTTCGCCGCAATGGACAAAATGCTTAATAACTCTCTTGCACATGCTGCTCAAAATCCAAAACTTCACATGTACATCAAGAGTCGGTACCTGAAGACATCTATATGTTTATATTCTGTTATACACCTTGCGCCAATCAATATCATTTTTTACATTTTGACGTCCTGCACGGTGCCCTTTTAACGAATCCGATTGAAAATTGGCTAGAAAAGACTCAAGACATTGATCTTACTCTATCCCTATTTTTGTGACTTTCCTTCGAAGGGCGTGGCTATTACGGTGCCGCAGAGTCTGATTATTCTCCGTGGCAACAAAAGTTCCTGCAAAATGATTCAGATGATCCATCTTCTCGAAATTTTTCACATTTGAGGATATTCAGGCCCTGAAGACGGCTGCCAACTTATTTTTGATCGGATGAGTGTTTAGGCCTTGAGGATGTCACAATACGAAAGTCTTTCGCCTTCTTCAGAGTGTCACATGATGGTGTCTTGTGGCCCGTCTTTATCAGCTGATGTTCCATGAGGGCGTGACTTACCTGTCACAAGAATGAAGGCAAGTCACGCCCCCCGCTGTCCGTTCACTCCGCCAAGATGCTGCTCCAGGTGGTAGAGAGGATGAAGGCTCCCTTGTCTCTGTTCATGGTGTTTATGCCTCGCTTGCAGATCTCAATGGCCTCTCTGATCCAGCGCTGTTGTTTGTTCTCTTCGGTGCGGATGACCCTGCCCTTCTCCCGGTCCATGATGTGGTTTTCCCTTTTGCAGTGGTCAGTGATTGCTGATTTGTAATGTTCATGTTGTGCTTGTTCTTTTACTGCTCTGATTTTTCATTTTTTTGACAGGTAAGTCACACCCTCATGGAACATCAGCTGATAAAGACGGGTCTCAAGACACCATCATGCGACACTCTGAAGAAGGCGAAAGACTCGCCGAAACATGTCAGGTAAAAAATTAACCTAAAACATAATTGTCTGCTTTTAATGAATCAGTCAAATATCAATAATAAGAAGACAAAATGAACCTAATACAAATAAATGAATGCTTAATAACGCCCCTGCACATGCTCCTAAAAATCCAAACCTTCACCTGTAAATAAAACGTCCCGACCTGAAGACATCTTAATGTTATTATTTTGTTATACACACAGCGCCGCCAAGTGGAATCAAAAATTAGTTTTTATTTTAATTTTCACGTACTGCACGGTGCCCTTTTGACGAATCCGACTGAAAATTAGTCAGAAAAGACTCAAGACAATGATCTTACTCTGTGCCGAATTTTGTGACGTTTTGGCAAAAGGCGTGGCTATTACGGTGCTGAAAAATCCGATTGTACTTTGTGGCAACAAAAGCTCCGGCAACATGACTCAGATGATCCTATCTTCTCGAAGTTGTACACATTTGAGGATACTTCAGCCCTGAAGACATCTACCAACTTATTTTTCATCGTAGTAGTAGCGCCACCAACTGGTAAAAGCTAATACAAGTTATTTTCTTGGATGTTTTTCTCCGTGCAACTCAACAAGGTCGCCCTCATATATGCTCGGATGGCTGTTTCGGCCATGAGGATGTCACAATACGAAATTCATCCTTTTTCGTGAAAAGTTGTGGGAGTGGCATTGCACTGTTCGGCAATAAAACAACGCTGATTATGAGGTTCTAAATATGAACGACAACTCGTGAAACTTTACACACACATCAGGCAGAGCAAATTTATCAATATTTTATACGTTAGTTGTGCAGCTTTTTTGAAATGGCTCGCCATGGCCCTCGAGAAAAGTTAAAAAAAGAATAGAATAGAAATAGAAATCCCTTTATTGTCATTGTACTCAAGTGTGCAACGAGATTAGAGGGCTCCCCTCTCCAGTGCAATACAACAATAATACAGACAATATATAAATTAGATAAATAAATACGACAGTGCAATGGAATTCAGTACTGAATAGGGCATATAGAAACACATCACAATGCTGTTTTGCAAGGTTAGGGTGGTCTCGTGTGTGTGTGAGAGTTCAGTATGGAGATGGCTCTCGGAAAGAAACTGTTTCTCAGTCTATTGGTCCTTGATTTGATGCATCTGTAGCGCCTGCCAGAGGGCAACAGGTCGAACAGGTGTGAGTTTGGGTGGGTATTGTCTTTGACGATGTTGAGAGCCCTTCTGAGGCACCGGGCGGTGTAGATGTCCGACAGCGAGGGGAGAGGGCAGCCAATAATCCTTTGCGCTGTTTTGACTGTCCTCTGGAGCCTCACTCTGTCCGCCTCAGTGCAGCCGCTGTACCAGGTGGAGACACAGTACGTCAGCAGGCTCTCGATGGACGAGTGGTAGAAGGCCAGCAGCAGCTTCCTGTCCAGGTTGAATTTCCTGAGGACTCTCAGGAAGTGCAGACGTTGGCGGACCTTCTTTACCACTGCTGTGGTGTTGTGACTCCAAGAAAGGTCATCGGAGATCTGTACTCCCAGGAACTTGAACGTGTGGACCCTCTCCACACACACGCCTTCGATGCAGAGGGGGGGCGGCAGCGTCTTGTTCCTCCTGAAGTCGACGACAATCTCCTTTGTTTTAGCAGAGTTAAGGTGCAGTCTGTTGTCCTTGCACCAAGTTGTCAGTCTCCCTACCTCCTCTCTGTAGGCTGTCTCGTCACCTTCCGAGATCAGACCGACCACTGTCGTGTCGTCAGCAAACTTGACGATGGTGTTGTTGCCGTGGGCCGGGCTGCAGTCGTAGGTGTAGAGGGCGTACAGGAGAGGGCTCAGCACGCATCCTTGGGGGGAACCGGTGCTCAGCATGAGGGTGGAGGACGTGTAGGGGCCGAGCAACACAGTCTGGGGTCTGTTGGTCAGAAAGTCCTTAATCCAGATGCGTGTGAGGGCAGGGAGGCCGAGAGTGTCCAGTTTGGCGACGAGGATGTCTGGGATGATCGTGTTGAATGCCGAGCTGTAGTCCACAAAGAGCATCCTTGCATAGCTCCGCTGTTGTTCCAGGTGGCCCAGCACAACATGCAGAGCAGCCCTGGTTGAGTGTTTCACCTCGCTTTTTGTAAATTTTATGGAGTACAGTGAACCCTCGGTTATCGCGGTTAATGGGGACCGAGACCACCCGCGAAAACTGAAAATCCGCGAAGTAGCGGCGCACCTTCAAAAATGCTTAAAAAAAAATACAATATATATAATAAATATATAATATATATATATATATATATATATATATATATATATATATACGGGGAGAGAGAGAGTGAAATTCATGTTATAACAAAAAAAACAAATTATTATTAAAACGTATTATTTTTTTATTCCCCAGCCATTCTTTTTGTATTTATTTAATTACTCAGACTTTTACCTGCTGGTACGCCGTCTGGTGTGCCCTGTGAAATGAAAGGTGCCATTCTTTATTTATTTATTTATTTATTCATTTATTCATTCATAACTGACAGCTTCGCGCTCCGCTCGTGCCCGGGCGGAAGAGGTGCTCCAATTCGGCTTAACTGTGACACACGCCCACCCTCCTCCCCCGGAGCTTCCATTCGGTTAAACTTAGGGGCCGCTTGGCACCGCCCGTGCCCGGGGAAGGTGCTCCTCTTCGGCTTACTGTGTCGCGAGCATGCCCTCCTCCTCCGGAGCTTCCATTCGGTTAAACTTAGGGGCCGCTTGGAACCGCCCGTGCCCGGGGAAGGTGCTCCTCTTCGGCTTACTGTGACGCGAGCATGCCCTCCTCCTCCGGAGCTTCCATTCGGTTAAACTTAGGGGCCGCTTGGCACCGCCCGCGCCCGGGGAAGGTGCTCCTCTACGGCTTAACTGCCACGCACGCCGGCCGGAGCTCTGGTACGGTCCGAACCGCGCGAAACGTCGCCACCGATCGTGTCCGGGGGAACGTGCTCTTCTTCGTCCACTCTTCTCTTCGCCCACGCTCTTCTTCGGCGCACGCCGGCCGTCTAACCGCTCCAGCGCCCCGTCGTGCCGCTCGGCGAAACTACAATGCCCCCGAATATTTTTTATACCCGCGAAGCACTGAACCCGCGAAAGGTGAACCGCGAAGTAGCGAGGGTTCACTGTATGTATAAGACCAAGACCTACAAAAAAGTCTCTTGGAGCAATGAGCTAGGTTTTACAGGAAGTCGGCCATTTTGAATTTATTAAAAGGGGGCGGGTCACCACAATGGACTTTGTGTAGAAATTATTATTGGGGCCCGAGCAGCGACCGCTACGAGGTCCCCATTGTTTTTGTGGAAATTTTTATTATTATTATTATTATTAGGGCCCGAGCAGTGACCGCTGCGAGGTCCCTATTGTTTTTCTAGAAATTGTTATTAGGGCCCGAGCTACGACGGCTGCGAGGTCCCTATTGTTTTTGTAGAAAATATTATTACTTTTATTATTATTATTATTATTATTATTAAGGCCTGAGCAGCGACCGCTGCGAAGTCCCTGTTGTTTTTGTAGAAATTATTATTATTATTATTTTTCCGATTGTACGATTGCATTTTTGACCCCCGAAACATGCACAAAAACTCACCAAACTTGGCAGTCTCATCGGGCATGGCGAGAAATTTGATATTTTAACGTCTAATATGAACAGGAAGTGAGTTATGAATTTTTGAAAGTCCGACTTTTGCCCTTTTTTGCATGTTTACAGGGGTCATTCTTTTGCACCCTGATCCTAAAGGCTTCATCTGATTGCCTTAAAATTCTGTCTGTAGCATCTTAAGACCTGGGACAAACACTGGGGCTAAAATCTTTTGTTTCCGAAATACTATATGACGGGGGCGGGGCTTCAAAGTTTTCACTTAAGATTTCCTTCGCCGCAATGGACAAAATGCTTAATAACTCTCCTGCACATGCTGCTAAAAATCCAAAACTTCACATGTACATATAGAGTCGGTACCTGAAGACATCTATATGTTTATATTCTGTTATACACCTTGCGCCAATCAATATCATTTCTTACATTTTGACGTACTGCACGGTGCCCTTTTAACGAATCCGATTGAAAATTGGCTAGAAAAGACTCAAGACATTGATCTTACTCTATCCCTATTTTTGTGACTTTCCTTCGAAGGGCGTGGCTATTGCGGTGCCGCACAGTCTGATTATTCTCCGTGGCAACAAAAGTTCCTGCAAAATGATTCAGATGATCCATCTTCTCGAAATTTTTCACATTTGAGGATATTCAGGCCCTGAAGACGGCTGCCAACTTATTTTTGATCGCAGTGGTAGCGCCACCAACTGGTTAAAACAAATACAAATTATTTTCGTTGATGTTTTTCTCCGGGCAGGTTAACAAAATCTACCTTATATTTGCTCGGATGAGTGTTTAGGCCTTGAGGATGTCACAATACGAAAGTCTTTCGCCTTCTTCAGAGTGTCACATGATGGTGTCTTGTGACCCGTCTTTATCAGCTGATGTTCCATGAGGGCGTGACTTACCTGTCACAAGAATGAAGGCAAGTCACGCCCCCCGCTGTCCGTTCACTCCGCCAAGATGCTGCTCCAGGTGGTAGAGAGGATGAAGGCTCCCTTGTCTCTGTTCATGGTTTTTATGCCTCGCTTGCAGATCTCAATGGCCTCTCTGATCCAGCGCTGTTGTTTGTTCTCTTCGGTGCGGATGACCCTGCCCTTCTCCCGGTCCATGATGTGGTTTTCCCTTTTGCAGTGGTCAGTGATTGCTGATTTGTAATGTTCATGTTGTGCTTGTTCTTTTACTGCTATGATTTTTCATTTTTTTGACAGGTAATTCACACCCTCATGGAACATCAGCTGATAAAGACGGGTCTCAAGACACCATCATGCGACACTCTGAAGAAGGCGAAAGACTCGCCGAAACATGTCAGGTAAAAAATTTACCTAAAACATAATTGTCTGCTTTTAATGAATCTGTCAAATATCAATAATAAGAAGACAAAATGAACCTAATACAAATAAATGAATGCTTAATAACTCCCCTGCACATGCTCCTAAAAATCCAAACCTTCACCTGTAAATAAAATGTCCCGACCTGAAGACATCTTAATGTTATTATTTTGTTATACACACAGCGCCGCCAAGTGGAATAAAAAAATTGTTTTTATTTTAATTTTCACGTACTGCACGGTGCCCTTTTGACGAATCCGACTGAAAATTAGTCAGAAAAGACTCAAGACAATGATCTTACTCTCTGCCGAGTTTTGTGACGTTTTGGCAAAAGGCGTGGCTATTACGGTGCTGAAAAGTCCGATTGTACTTTGTGGCAACAAAAGCTCCGGCAACATGACTGAGATGATCCTATCTTCTCGAAGTTGTACACATTTGAGGATACTTCAACCCTGAAGACATCTACCAACTTATTTTTCATCGTAGTAGTAGCGCCACCAACTGGTAAAAGCTAATACAAGTTATTTTCTTGGATGTTTTTCTCCGTGCAACTCAACAAGGTCGCCCTCATATATGCTCGGAGGACTGTTTCGTCCATGAGGATGTCACAATACGAAATTCATCCTTTTTCGTGAAAAGTTGTGGGAGTGGCATTGCACTGTCCGGCAATAAAACAACGCTGATTATGAGGTTCTAAATATGAACGACAACTCGTGAAACTTGACACACACATCAGGCAGAGCAAATTTATCAATATTTTATACGTTAGTTGTGCAGCTTTTTTTAAATGGCTCGCCATGGCCCTCGAGAAATGTTCAAAAAAGCAGCCCTGGTTGAGTGTTTCACCTCGCTTTTTGTAAATTTTATGGAGTACAGTGAACCCTCGGTTGTCGCGGTTAATGGGGACCGAGACCACCCGCGGAAACTGAAAATCCGCGAAGTAGCGGCGCACCTTCAAAAATGCTTAAAAAAAAATACAATATATATAATGAATATATATATATATAGATATATATATAGATATATATATATATATATACAGAGAGAGAGAGAGAGTGAAATTCATGTTATAACAAAAAAAACAAATTATTATTAAAACGTATTATTTTTTTATTCCCCAGCCATTCTTTTTGTATTTATTTAATTACTCTGACTATTACCTGCTGGTACGCCGTCCGGTGTGCCCTGTGAAATGAAAGGTGGCATTCTTTATTTATTTATTTATTTATTCATTTATTCATTCATAACTGACAGCTTCGCGCTCCGTTCGTGCCCGGGCGGAAGAGGTGTTCCAATTCGGCTTAACTGTGACACACGCCCGCCCTCCTCCCCCGGAGCTTCCATTCGGTTAAACTTAGGGGCCGCTTGGCACCGCCCGTGCCCGGGGAAGGTGCTCCTCTTCGGCTTACTGTGACGCGAGCATGCCCGCCTCCTCCGGAGCTTCCATTCGGTTAAACTTAGGGGCCGCTTGGAACCGCCCGTGCCCGGCGAAGGTGCTCCTCTTCGGCTTACTGTGACGCGAGCATGCCCTCCTCCTCCGGAGCTTCCATTCGGTTAAACTTAGGGGCCGCTTGGAACCGCCCGTGCCCGGGGAAGGTGCTCCTCTTCGGCTTACTGTGACGCGAGCATGCCCTCCTCCTCCGGAGCTTCCATTCGGTTAAACTTAGGGGCCGCTTGGCACCGCCCGTGCCCGGGGAAGGTGCTCCTCTACGGCTTAACTGCCACGCACGCCGGCCGGAGCTCTGGTACGGTCCGAACCGCGCGAAACGTCGCCACCGATCGTGTCCGGGGGAACGTGCTCTTCTTCGTCCACTCTCCTCTTCGCCCACGCTCTTCTTCGGCGCACGCCGGCCGTCTAACCGCTCCAGCGCCCGTCGTGCCGCTCGGCGAAACTACAATGCCCCCAAATATTTTTTATACCCGCGAAGCACTGAACCCGCGAAAGGTGAACCGCGAAGTAGCGAGGGTTCACTGTATGAAAAGACCAAGACCTACAAAAAAAGTCTCTTGGAGAAATGAGCTAGGTTTTACAGGAAGTCGGCCATTTTGAATTTACTTAAAAGGGGCGGGTCACCACAATGGACTTTGTGTAGAAATTATTATTGGGGCCCGAGCAGCGACCGCGGCGAGGTCCCTATTGTTTATGTAGAAATTATTATTAGGGCCCGAGCAGCGACCGCTACGAGGTCCCCATTGTTTTTGTGGAAATTATTATTATTATTATTATTATTAGGGCCCGAGCAGTGACCGCTGCGAGGTCCCTATTGTTTTTCTAGAAATTGTTATTAGGGCCCGAGCTGCGACGGCTGCGAGGTCCCTATTGTTTTTGTAGAAAATATTAATACTTTTATTATTATTATTATTATTAGGGCCTGAACAGCGACCGCTGCGAAGTCCCTGTTGTTTTTGTAGAAATTATTATTATTATTATTTTTCCGATTGTTCGATTGCATTTTTGACCCCCGAAACATGCACAAAAATTCACCAAACTTGGCAGTCTCATCGGGCATGGCGAAAAATTTGATATTTTAACGTCTAATATGAACAGGAAGTGAGTTATGAATTTTTGAAAGTCCGACTTTTGCCCTTTTTTGCATGTTTACAGGGGTCATTCTTTTGCACCCTGATCCTAAAGGCTTCATCTGATTGCCTTAAAATTCTGTCTGTAGCATCTTAAGACCTGGGACAAACACTGGGGCTAAAATTTTTTGTTTCCGCAATACTATATGACGGGGGCGGGGCTTCGAAGTTTTCACTTAAGATTTCCTTCGCCGCAATGGACAAAATGCTTAATAACTCTCTTGCACATGCTGCTCAAAATCCAAAACTTCACATGTACATCAAGAGTCGGTACCTGAAGACATCTATATGTTTATATTCTGTTATACACCTTGCGCCAATCAATATCATTTTTTACATTTTGACGTCCTGCACGGTGCCCTTTTAACGAATCCGATTGAAAATTGGCTAGAAAAGACTCAAGACATTGATCTTACTCTATCCCTATTTTTGTGACTTTCCTTCGAAGGGCGTGGCTATTACGGTGCCGCAGAGTCTGATTATTCTCCGTGGCAACAAAAGTTCCTGCAAAATGATTCAGATGATCCATCTTCTCGAAATTTTTCACATTTGAGGATATTCAGGCCCTGAAGACGGCTGCCAACTTATTTTTGATCGGATGAGTGTTTAGGCCTTGAGGATGTCACAATACGAAAGTCTTTCGCCTTCTTCAGAGTGTCACATGATGGTGTCTTGTGGCCCGTCTTTATCAGCTGATGTTCCATGAGGGCGTGACTTACCTGTCACAAGAATGAAGGCAAGTCACGCCCCCCGCTGTCCGTTCACTCCGCCAAGATGCTGCTCCAGGTGGTAGAGAGGATGAAGGCTCCCTTGTCTCTGTTCATGGTGTTTATGCCTCGCTTGCAGATCTCAATGGCCTCTCTGATCCAGCGCTGTTGTTTGTTCTCTTCGGTGCGGATGACCCTGCCCTTCTCCCGGTCCATGATGTGGTTTTCCCTTTTGCAGTGGTCAGTGATTGCTGATTTGTAATGTTCATGTTGTGCTTGTTCTTTTACTGCTCTGATTTTTCATTTTTTTGACAGGTAAGTCACACCCTCATGGAACATCAGCTGATAAAGACGGGTCTCAAGACACCATCATGCGACACTCTGAAGAAGGCGAAAGACTCGCCGAAACATGTCAGGTAAAAAATTAACCTAAAACATAATTGTCTGCTTTTAATGAATCAGTCAAATATCAATAATAAGAAGACAAAATGAACCTAATACAAATAAATGAATGCTTAATAACGCCCCTGCACATGCTCCTAAAAATCCAAACCTTCACCTGTAAATAAAACGTCCCGACCTGAAGACATCTTAATGTTATTATTTTGTTATACACACAGCGCCGCCAAGTGGAATCAAAAATTAGTTTTTATTTTAATTTTCACGTACTGCACGGTGCCCTTTTGACGAATCCGACTGAAAATTAGTCAGAAAAGACTCAAGACAATGATCTTACTCTGTGCCGAATTTTGTGACGTTTTGGCAAAAGGCGTGGCTATTACGGTGCTGAAAAATCCGATTGTACTTTGTGGCAACAAAAGCTCCGGCAACATGACTCAGATGATCCTATCTTCTCGAAGTTGTACACATTTGAGGATACTTCAGCCCTGAAGACATCTACCAACTTATTTTTCATCGTAGTAGTAGCGCCACCAACTGGTAAAAGCTAATACAAGTTATTTTCTTGGATGTTTTTCTCCGTGCAACTCAACAAGGTCGCCCTCATATATGCTCGGATGACTGTTTCGGCCATGAGGATGTCACAATACGAAATTCATCCTTTTTCGTGAAAAGTTGTGGGAGTGGCATTGCACTGTTCGGCAATAAAACAACGCTGATTATGAGGTTCTAAATATGAACGACAACTCGTGAAACTTTACACACACATCAGGCAGAGCAAATTTATCAATATTTTATACGTTAGTTGTGCAGCTTTTTTGAAATGGCTCGCCATGGCCCTCGAGAAAAGTTAAAAAAAGAATAGAATAGAAATAGAAATCCCTTTATTGTCATTGTACTCAAGTGTGCAACGAGATTAGAGGGCTCCCCTCTCCAGTGCAATACAACAATAATACAGACAATATATAAATTAGATAAATAAATACGACAGTGCAATGGAATTCAGTACTGAATAGGGCATATAGAAACACATCACAATGCTGTTTTGCAAGGTTAGGGTGGTCTCGTGTGTGTGTGAGAGTTCAGTATGGAGATGGCTCTCGGAAAGAAACTGTTTCTCAGTCTATTGGTCCTTGATTTGATGCATCTGTAGCGCCTGCCAGAGGGCAACAGGTCGAACAGGTGTGAGTTTGGGTGGGTATTGTCTTTGACGATGTTGAGAGCCCTTCTGAGGCACCGGGCGGTGTAGATGTCCGACAGCGAGGGGAGAGGGCAGCCAATAATCCTTTGCGCTGTTTTGACTGTCCTCTGGAGCCTCACTCTGTCCGCCTCAGTGCAGCCGCTGTACCAGGTGGAGACACAGTACGTCAGCAGGCTCTCGATGGACGAGTGGTAGAAGGCCAGCAGCAGCTTCCTGTCCAGGTTGAATTTCCTGAGGACTCTCAGGAAGTGCAGACGTTGGCGGACCTTCTTTACCACTGCTGTGGTGTTGTGACTCCAAGAAAGGTCATCGGAGATCTGTACTCCCAGGAACTTGAACGTGTGGACCCTCTCCACACACACGCCTTCGATGCAGAGGGGGGGCGGCAGCGTCTTGTTCCTCCTGAAGTCGACGACAATCTCCTTTGTTTTAGCAGAGTTAAGGTGCAGTCTGTTGTCCTTGCACCAAGTTGTCAGTCTCCCTACCTCCTCTCTGTAGGCTGTCTCGTCACCTTCCGAGATCAGACCGACCACTGTCGTGTCGTCAGCAAACTTGACGATGGTGTTGTTGCCGTGGGCCGGGCTGCAGTCGTAGGTGTAGAGGGCGTACAGGAGAGGGCTCAGCACGCATCCTTGGGGGGAACCGGTGCTCAGCATGAGGGTGGAGGACGTGTAGGGGCCGAGCAACACAGTCTGGGGTCTGTTGGTCAGAAAGTCCTTAATCCAGATGCGTGTGAGGGCAGGGAGGCCGAGAGTGTCCAGTTTGGCGACGAGGATGTCTGGGATGATCGTGTTGAATGCCGAGCTGTAGTCCACAAAGAGCATCCTTGCATAGCTCCGCTGTTGTTCCAGGTGGCCCAGCACAACATGCAGAGCAGCCCTGGTTGAGTGTTTCACCTCGCTTTTTGTAAATTTTATGGAGTACAGTGAACCCTCGGTTATCGCGGTTAATGGGGACCGAGACCACCCGCGAAAACTGAAAATCCGCGAAGTAGCGGCGCACCTTCAAAAATGCTTAAAAAAAAAATACAATATATATAATAAATATATAAATATATATATATATATATATATATATATACGGGGAGAGAGAGAGTGAAATTCATGTTATAACAAAAAAAACAAATTATTATTAAAACGTATTATTTTTTTATTCCCCAGCCATTCTTTTTGTATTTATTTAATTACTCAGACTTTTACCTGCTGGTACGCCGTCTGGTGTGCCCTGTGAAATGAAAGGTGCCATTCTTTATTTATTTATTTATTTATTCATTTATTCATTCATAACTGACAGCTTCGCGCTCCGCTCGTGCCCGGGCGGAAGAGGTGCTCCAATTCGGCTTAACTGTGACACACGCCCACCCTCCTCCCCCGGAGCTTCCATTCGGTTAAACTTAGGGGCCGCTTGGCACCGCCCGTGCCCGGGGAAGGTGCTCCTCTTCGGCTTACTGTGTCGCGAGCATGCCCTCCTCCTCCGGAGCTTCCATTCGGTTAAACTTAGGGGCCGCTTGGAACCGCCCGTGCCCGGGGAAGGTGCTCCTCTTCGGCTTACTGTGACGCGAGCATGCCCTCCTCCTCCGGAGCTTCCATTCGGTTAAACTTAGGGGCCGCTTGGCACCGCCCGCGCCCGGGGAAGGTGCTCCTCTACGGCTTAACTGCCACGCACGCCGGCCGGAGCTCTGGTACGGTCCGAACCGCGCGAAACGTCGCCACCGATCGTGTCCGGGGGAACGTGCTCTTCTTCGTCCACTCTTCTCTTCGCCCACGCTCTTCTTCGGCGCACGCCGGCCGTCTAACCGCTCCAGCGCCCCGTCGTGCCGCTCGGCGAAACTACAATGCCCCCGAATATTTTTTATACCCGCGAAGCACTGAACCCGCGAAAGGTGAACCGCGAAGTAGCGAGGGTTCACTGTATGTATAAGACCAAGACCTACAAAAAAGTCTCTTGGAGCAATGAGCTAGGTTTTACAGGAAGTCGGCCATTTTGAATTTATTAAAAGGGGGCGGGTCACCACAATGGACTTTGTGTAGAAATTATTATTGGGGCCCGAGCAGCGACCGCGGCGAGGTCCCTATTGTTTATGTAGAAATTATTATTAGGGCCCGAGCAGCGACCGCTACGAGGTCCCCATTGTTTTTGTGGAAATTTTTATTATTATTATTATTATTAGGGCCCGAGCAGTGACCGCTGCGAGGTCCCTATTGTTTTTCTAGAAATTGTTATTAGGGCCCGAGCTACGACGGCTGCGAGGTCCCTATTGTTTTTGTAGAAAATATTATTACTTTTATTATTATTATTATTATTATTATTAGGGCCTGAGCAGCGACCGCTGCGAAGTCCCTGTTGTTTTTGTAGAAATTATTATTATTATTATTTTTCCGATTGTACGATTGCATTTTTGACCCCCGAAACATGCACAAAAACTCACCAAACTTGGCAGTCTCATCGGGCATGGCGAGAAATTTGATATTTTAACGTCTAATATGAACAGGAAGTGAGTTATGAATTTTTGAAAGTCCGACTTTTGCCCTTTTTTGCATGTTTACAGGGGTCATTCTTTTGCACCCTGATCCTAAAGGCTTCATCTGATTGCCTTAAAATTCTGTCTGTAGCATCTTAAGACCTGGGACAAACACTGGGGCTAAAATCTTTTGTTTCCAAAATACTATATGACGGGGGCGGGGCTTCGAAGTTTTCACTTAAGATTTCCTTCGCCGCAATGGACAAAATGCTTAATAACTCTCATGCACATGCTGCTAAAAATCCAAAACTTCACATGTACATAAAGAGTCGGTACCTGAAGACATCTATATGTTTATATTCTGTTATACACCTTGCGCCAATCAATATCATTTTTTACATTTTGACGTACTGCACGGTGCCCTTTTAACGAATCCGATTGAAAATTGGCTAGAAAAGACTCAAGACATTGATCTTACGCTATCCCTATTTTTGTGACTTTCCTTCGAAGGGCGTGGCTATTGTGGTGCCGCAGAGTCTGATTATTCTCCGTGGCAACAAAAGTTCCTGCAAAATGATTCAGATGATCCATCTTCTCGAAGTTTTTCACATTTGAGGATATTCAGGCCCTGAAGACGGCTGCCAACTTATTTTTGATCGCAGTGGTAGCGCCACCAACTGGTTAAAACAAATACAAATTATTTTCGTTGATGTTTTTCTCCGGGCAGGTTCACAAAATCTACCTTATATTTGCTCGGATGAGTGTTTAGGCCTTGAGGATGTCACAATACGAAAGTCTTTCGCCTTCTTCAGAGTGTCACATGATGGTGTCTTGTGGCCCGTCTTTATCAGCTGATGTTCCATGAGGGCGTGACTTACCTGTCACAAGAATGAAGGCAAGTCACGCCCCCCGCTGTCCGTTAACTCCGCCAAGATGCTGGTCCAGGTGGTAGAGAGGATGAAGGCTCCCCTGTCTCTGTTCATGGTTTTTATGCCTTGCTTGCAGATCTCAATGGCCTCTCTGATCCAGCGCTGTTGTTTGTTCTCTTCGGTGCGGATGACCCTGCCCTTCTCCCGGTCCATGATGTGGTTTTCCCTTTTGCAGTGGTCAGTGATTGCTGATTTGTAATGTTCATGTTGTGCTTATTCTTTTACTGCTCTGATTTTTAATTTTTTTGACAGGTAAGTCACACCCTCATGGAACATCAGCTGATAAAGACGGGTCTCAAGACACCATTATGCGACACTCTGAAGAAGGCGAAAGACTCGCCGAAACATGTCAGGTAAAAAATTTACCTAAAACATAATTGTCTGCTTTTAATGAATCAGTCAAATATCAATAATAAGAAGACAAAATGAACCTAATACAAATAAATGAATGCTTAATAACTCCCCTGCACATGCTCCTAAAAATCCAAACCTTCACCTGTAAATAAAATGTCCCGACCTGAAGACATCTTAATGTTATTATTTTGTTATACACACAGCGCCGCCAAGTGGAATCAAAAATTTGTTTTATTTTAATTTTCACGTACTGCACGGTGCCCTTTTGACGAATCCGACTGAAAATTAGTCAGAAAAGACTCAAGACAATGATCTTACTCTCTGCCGAGTTTGTGACGTTTTGGCAAAAGGCGTGGCTATTACGGTGCTGAAAAGTCCGATTGTACTTTGTGGCAACAAAAGCTCCGGCAACATGACTCAGATGATCCTATCTTCTCGAAGTTGTACACATTTGAGGATACTTCAGCCCTGAAGACATCTACCAACTTATTTTTCATCGTAGTAGTAGCGCCACCAACTGGTAAAAGCTAATACAAGTTATTTTCTTGGATGTTTTTCTCCGTGCAACTCAACAAGGTCGCCCTCATATATGCTCGGAGGACTGTTTCGGCCATGAGGATGTCACAATACGAAATTCATCCTTTTTCGTGAAAAGTTGTGGGAGTGGCATTGCACGGTTCGGCAATAAAACAACGCTGATTATGAGGTTCTAAATATGAACGACAACTCGTGAAACTTGACACACACATCAGGCAGAGCAAATTTATCAATATTTTATACGTTAGTTGTGCAGCTTTTTTGAAATGGCTCGCCATGGCCCTCGAGAAATGTTCAAAAAAGCAGCCCTGGTTGAGTGTTTCACCTCGCTTTTTGTAAATTTTATGGAGTACAGTGAACCCTCGGTTATCGCGGTTAATGGGGACCGAGACCACCCGCGAAAACTGAAAATCCGCGAAGTAGCGGCGCACCTTCAAAAATGCTTAAAAAAAATATACAATATATATAATAAATATATAAATATTTATATTTATATATATATATATATATATATACGGGGAGAGAGAGAGAGAGAGAGAGTGAAATTCATGTTATAACAAAAAAACCAAATTATTATTAAAACGTATTATTTTTTTATTCCCCAGCCATTCTTTTTGTATTTATTTAATTACTCCGACTTTAACCTGATGGTACGCCGTCCGGTGTGCCCTGTGAAAAAAAGGTGGCATTCTTTATTTATTTATTCTTTCATAACGGACAGCCTCGCGCTCCGCTCGTGCCCGGGCGCAAGAGGTGCTCCAATTCGGCTTAACTGTGACACACGCCCGACCTCCTCCGGAACTTCCATTCGGTTAAACTTAGGGGCCGCTTGGCACCGCCCGTGCCCGGGGAAGGTGCTCCTCTTCGGCTTACTGTGACGCGAGCATGCCCTCCTCCTCCGGAGCTTCCATTCAGTTAAACGTAGGGGCCGCTTGGAACCGCCCGTGCCCGGGGAAGGTGCTCCTCTTCGGCTTACTGTGACGCGAGCATGCCCTCCTCCTCCGGAGCTTCCATTCGGTTAAACTTCGGGGCCGCTTGGAACCGCCCGTGCCCGGGGAAGGTGCTCCTCTTCGGCTTACTGTGACGCGAGCATGCCCTCCTCCTCCGGAGCTTCCATTTGGTTAAACTTAGGGGCCGCTTGGCACCGCCCGTGCCCGGGGAAGTGTTAAAGAAATTTAAGTTTGTATGTTCATCTGTTAGTTTTGTTGTTTAGTTTGTCATCTTAGCAAGTTTCAAACTATAACTAATCTTACAGGCCCCCTTTGTTGCACATGCATTCGTATCTTTCTGGCCTCTAATTAAACCTTCGACAGCTACGGGTGCCAGGTACGGCCTCATCGCGAATGTGACTCCCCAACGCCAGAACCCTTTTCTGTAAACACCTCCCTTGGGGTGTTGATGACCTCTTTAACCCTTCGTAGATAATGTTGGGGCCCGAGGCCTCTTAAGGCTGTAACTTATGCATTTAGGGAGGTCCAACACAAGGCTTGGTATTTCTAAAGCAACAATATCGTCATGGCCATAAAATAAGTTCAACATGTTAAGCCTTGTGAAAATACACTACACAGGTCAAATGAAGTTCAGAGTGAACATGCTCCCTTTTGCTGTTAGAATAAGCAGAAGTATGAACAAAAGGTGTCTTGTAAGCTGAAACCGTTAGAATAGGCAGGAAGAGGGTGGGCAAGTGGGATGGAGTCAAATGTCAAGTTTTCCATTCTGTATGTATTGCATATTCAAATTGCTTATGCTGATGCAAATATAAACCATGTGTGCAGTCGAACACGCTGGCTTCGCCTCGGAGTTCGAGGGCTGCCCCGCGCGGAAATGACAGACAATCTTGGCTGGTTGATTCATTTGTTCAGGCTTGTTTTGATAGAAACATCCTTAACATTACTTGGTCCTTCGAATGCCGGATGAAAACGTGTGATCTGCGGTGGACGATTGACGACGACTGAAAACGGCGCCATCGTGAAAAGTCCTCTCTTCCAGGAGGCCGGTCCTCGGCCATCCTCCACCGGAGAGAACACAGACTTCATCCATGAACCGCGAGTGTCTCGACCAGCGGAGAGATTGTCACAGGTCAGTGGTTGTATACAACAGATAGTAAAAAACTTTTTTGGGTTTTTGAAGGATAGTAGGGTTTCAGGGAGTTCCTTTACCCGAAGAGATAGTACATCTTAGCTTAGCTATTTTCTGGAAGAAATACAGATTTAACTTTGCTATTTTGGAAGACTTGTTGGAAGACTCGGACAGTACAGAATTAACTGTTGTTTATTCTGGAAGGCAGATTAAGGCATTCCTTGTCTGGTAGAGAGTACAAGTGTAGTTGATTATATCTGCTCGGATAGTACAGAATTAACTGTTGTTTTTTCTGGAAGACAGATTTAGGGGTCCTTATTTCTGGTAGAGTACAGATGTAATTATTACTATATTTGGAAGTGATAGTACAACGTTTGTTATTTATAGAAGACGAAAATAGTTTATCTATTTTCACAGACACAGAACTGATCAATCTGTGAGTGTGTATGTGTATTGTATGAATGTCCAACGTTTGAGAAATCTAAAACTGACCGAGGGTTGTGAGTAAAAACACCCAGGAATACCCGCTCCAAATTGGGAGTAGAAGCTTGGTATTCAACCCAAAGTCAGGCAATTTGAATTTTTCTCAACACTGAGGAACCATAACTAGACACCATAACAATTAAGACTGTCAGAAATGGCGGCAGAATTGATGAAGGAAGTTAACTGTCAACTTTCCGAATTTGAAATAAAGGAAAAATGTAGGTTAGTTGAAATTGAAAAATATTGATTAGCTTCTCGTTTGTAGCTGTTCAATGTTGAGAACTGTGTGTGTTGTTTTGTGGGCCCGTGTATATGTCTGAGTCTGACTATGTGTGTGTGTGAGAACAAAGAAGAGAAAGGGTGGGGGTTGAGTCAGTGAGCTGGAGTGTGTGCGATTGGGGATTACTAATACCACTTGGTATTTTATCCCATGTAATACAGTAGGATTATAAACAGCAGACTGTTGTGGATGTAATAGACAAGAAATCTCCACCTGAAAAAGTTGAAGTGAGAATTGCCACAACAGGAAAATTGAGTTGCTGTCCTACTGATGAGAAACCAGTTTTTAGAACACCCTAGGTGTTGACAAACTGGTCCAATTTTCTAAAATTGGGGTATTGGGTAGTATAGTAAAGTCCAGGGAAACTTTGCAGTGTAGAGATTGGAAGTTAATAAGAAAAGAAAAGGAATGTGTAAAGAAAGAAAAAGAATGTGTAGAAAAGGGAAAGGAACAATTAATGTTCCATAGAAAGGATTGATGAAGTCCAAATGATAGGGCAAGTGAGAAAGGTGTCATAGGCAGATTTGCAAGTGGAAAACTGTATAGAGTAACAGAATGAGAACCTATGTGGTTGAGGGATGTAAGACACTGAGTTGGTTGCATGAATTGAAAGAGAGAAGTAGGTGTTATGAAAGATGGAATGAAGGTTTTGAAAGTGAACATGAGGAATCTTTGCAAAAGCATAGGTGTTTCCTGATTTTGAATTTTAAGTGGTGTCAAACCTGAGGTGCGGGGGCAGACTTTGGTTCTCTAACTGAGAGGCAAGGTAGGTTGAGAAGGAAAAGCGTAAGTGAAATAGGATGAGCGGAAAGTTAAGAGGGGGTTGGAGATGACTGAGAGGTAAAGTAGGTTGGGCAGATGCCAGAAGGAAAGCGTAAGTGAATTGGAACGAGCGGAAAGTTTAGGGGGAAGGAGCTGTTGCCATTGGCTTGAGATTGCCTGCTCGTAAATTGGCAGGGAGGAGTGGCCAGTAAACTGGAGCCTTTGGTAGGGGGCGTAACCCCTGGCAGCTTGTTTGCCTGGGGACCGCGTGATTGGCGTATGAACAGTGAGGCCCCCCCCCTCCCTTCTTTTTCTGCTGTGAGCGTCTAGGATAGGCTTGCACACGAGGGCGGCCAAGGAGAAGACGAGTAATTTACATAATGAATGAAGGGTTTGAGAACTTGTTTTAAGGAAGTGTACGATTGGGAAAATGAATGACTAGGCCGGGACCCCAGTGGGGCTTCGGACTGCGAGTTGATGTCCAAACCTCTGGATTCCCCCTCTGACAGTGACAACAGTGAGGACATTGAGGAAGATATTAAACATATGTTTGACCTCGAGAATTACTTAATGCGTCATCAAACTGAACCGATGAGATGCAGCTGTTAAAAAAGGAAGTCACATATTTAGGCCGCATTTTGACTGAAAAGGGGCGCATTTTTGGTGACAAGCAAAAAGAAGGCGTTGCCCGAGCCCTAAAACCAATAACAAAGAAGTAAATGATGTCCCTTATAGGTGTACGCAATTATTGCCAGGCATGGATTGCAAAGTACTTAGAAATCACACGACTATTGCTGGACATCATTTATGACAAGCCAATGACATTTGAGGAAAAAAAAAATGTTTGAACACTTGAGGTTGACAAGCTTTTGAACTTGTCAAGTGTGAACTCATTGATTAAGATGTATTAGCACTACCAAATTACTATGAGCCATTTGAGCAAACAGTGACTGCAAAAAATGGTTTCATGACCTTGTGTGGCTGCAGACGCGCAGGGCTCATGAAATCACTTGCATATTAGTCACAACAATTGGATCAAGCAGCCTTCACCCACCACATTCACATTGCACGGCGACCTAATTGTCACATTACACTGATAAGGTGCGCTCAGCCCAGCGTCACTTTTTCCCGCACCAGTAGAAGGCACACCACACGACTGTGGAAGCCGAGTCCAAATTACCACCAAACAGCGACCTGACCTCTTGGACACCTTTCTCCCGACTGGAGAGACAGTTTTTTGACGGCCGCAAAGGGGTGGGAATTTTTTTTTTAACAAAGCATTTTGTTTCAAGGGATATTAAAATCTGTATGTGCAGGACAAGCAGCAGAAACTTCTGTGCTGATCCAGAATTGTAAGATGTTTTCTAAAAAACATTTTACAATTTGGACTGACTGCCAAGATATATGTTTATGTGTTCTGTCGACATTGGGCAAACGGCGTTTTAAAAAAATCACAAAAGATGAAAGAAAAGTTGTGCATAAAGCACGTCTAAATAAGTATTTGTAAATGCAAAATTTTCTGAACAGAAAATGAAACGATTACAATTGAATACTGCCTCGCTGACAATGCAGCAAGGGGTAATGCACACACACACACACACACACACACACACACACACACACACACGCAGCAAATCAACTTGACAATTTGATCTCACGCCAGGGAAAAATACACCACTAATTGAATGCACACATTGGGAGAAAAAAGGTGCAAACATTGCTGAGGAAATTGTTCCCACATATAGACTTTTCAACAAAAAACTTTTTTTTAGACAAAGTGTTAGTTGTTTGGGTTGCAATATTGTTTGGTTATAATTAATGTGTTTTCAAAATGGATTACGTTGTTTCCAACAACACATGATGATGTTAAAACAGTTGGAAAAAGTGTTGTGTAATCGAATTATCCTGACATTTGGAATTTCAAGAGTGATTTAAAGTGAAAATGATGCATTTTGTGAATAATGTTTGTAACAAGTGGGACAGTTGTTGCAAAATTGACTCAAAGCGTCATTTTGCATACAGTCTGCAGGACTTGTGGAACGCACGAATGGAACTGACTTATCAAGACAAAGAAAAAAAAAAGAGACAATGGCCAGACTGTGTTTCAATCACAGCAATGAGGATAGTGCCAGCCGAAGGAAGGACACTATCCCCTTTTTATCCTATATGGCCTCACACATAGACTCTCAGGTTCATCAGAACCACCAGCGACTGGCACATCTGTCCCAGTCCACATGAAAGACATGTTTGACCACAATTACTGGCCAGTGTGTTTTGATCCACAGATAAACCACGTCCATGTGGGAGACCAACTCTTCCTCAAGGTGCTGAAACGACCTCGTTGGGACAGTGAACGCTGGGACGGCCCTCATCAGGTGATTGCAGTGACCCCGACGGCAGCAAAGGTCGAGGGGCGTGGCGGCTGGAACCATCAGTCGCAGTGCAAGCTTCTCCGGTCCCTGCTGAAGGCTGAGCGACGCAAGTCCCTTGGAGAGGATCTCCACCACGTACACTCCAATGTACCAACAAAAGACCACAGTTGGAAAGAGGGTTTTCCGTGGCAAACACACCCCTCTCGGAAGGATGGAGCAAGCCGCCGAACAGCAACTGGGCACTGCCCTGTCGACCAGATGCATCATCTACTTCCTTGCAGGGCTGTGCCTGGTCAGCGCACAACCTCGAGACCAGGACAACGTCAAACGCAGACGAGTTGCACAGGCGCAGACTGCTGACTACACGCACATCAAATAAAACCTGCAGCCTCTGAAAAAACGCTCAAGGTCACTGATTCATGTAACTTGCATCACAGAAAAGAGTTGCAGTTGTGAATGTTTGATGTTCCGGGTTTATTTTGTACATACATGTATTGGACCAAAAACTGCATTAGCTTTGCTTTATTATCTTTTAATTGTTATTATTTTTTTGGGCTTCTCGTTCGGGGCATGGGTTTCTACCCTTTTCTCCAAGAATTTTTGAGTTTTTGGGTAGTTTTTCTCCCCCCTCAAGCGACAGCCTTTGATGATGAGATTTGAAACTTGATAAACAGGTGGGATATGTTAAAGAAATTTAAGTTTGTATGTTCATCTGTTAGTTTTGTTGTTTAGTTTGTCATCTTAGCAAGTTTCAAACTATAACTAATCTTACAGGCCCCCTTTGTTGCACATGCATTCGTATCTTTCTGGCCTCTAATTAAACTTTCGACAGCTACGGGTGCCAGGTACGGCCTCCTCGCGAATGTGACTCCCCAACGCCAGAACCCTTTTCTGTAAACACCTCCCTTGGGGTGTTGATGACCTCTTTAACCCTTCGTAGATAATGTTGGGGCCCGAGGCCTCTTAAGGCTGTAACTTCTGCATTTAGGGAGGTCCAACACAAGGCTTGGTATTTCTAAAGCAACAATATCGTCATGGCCATAAAATAAGTTCAACACGTTAAGCCTTGTGAAAATACACTACACAGGTCAAATGAAGTTCAGAGTGAACTTTTGCTGTTAGAATAAGCAGAAGTATGAACAAAAGGTGTCTTGTAAGCTGAAACCGTTAGAATAGGCAGGAAGAGGGTGGGCAAGTGGGATGGAGTCAAATGTCAAGTTTTCCATTCTGTATGTATTGCATATTCAAATTGCTTATGCTGATGCAAATAAAAACCATGTGTGCAGTCGAACACGCTGGCTTCGCCTCGGAGTTCGAGGGCTGCCCCGCGCGTAAATGACAGACAATCTTGGCTGGTTGATTCATTTGTTCAGGCTTGTTTTGATAGAAACATCCTTAACAGGAAGGTGCTCCTCTACGGCTTAACTGCCACGCACGCCGGCCGGAGCTCTGGTACGGTCCGAACCGCGCGAAACGTCGCCACCGATCGTGTCCGGGGGAACGTGCTCTTCTTCGTCCACTCTCCTCTTCGCCCACGCTCTTCTTCGGCGCACGCCGGCCGTCTAACCGCTCCAGCGCCCTGTCGTGCCGCTCGGCGAAACTACAATGCCCCCGAATATTTTTTAGACCCGCGAAGCACTGAACCCACGAAAGGTGAACCGCGAAGTAGCGAGGGTTCACTGTATGTATAAGACCAAGACCTACAAAAAAGTCTCTTGGAGCAATGAGCTAGGTTTTACAGGAAGTCGGCCACTTTGAATTTACTTAAAAGGGGGCGGGTCACCACAATGGACTTTGTGTAGAAATTATTATTGGGGCCCGAGCAGCGACCGCGGCAAGGTCCCTATTGTTTTTGTAGAAATTATTATTAGGGCCCGAGCAGCGACCGCTACGAGGTCCCCATTGTTTTTGTGGAAATCATTATTATTTTTATTATTATTATTAGGGCCCGAGCAGTGGCCGCTGCGATGTCCCTATTGTTTTTCTAGAAATTGTTATTAGGGCCCGAGCTGCGACGGCGGCGAGGTCCCTATTGTTTTTGTAGAAATTATTATTAGGGCCCGAGCAGCAACCGCTACGAGGTCCCCATTAACCGCGATAACCGAGGGTTCACTGTATTACTCTTACTCGATCTTGGCGCCGCTTTTGACACTTGATCATAACATATTATTAAAACGCCTTGAAACTTGTGTTGGCATTTCAGGTTCAGCGCTTTCTTGGATTAATTCGTATCTGTCGGAGACGACGCACCGTGTAATTCATGGCAATGCGTCTTCTGATCTTTGTAAGATCACACGCGGAGTTCCGCAGGGATTGGTACTAGATGCTACCGCTTGGTGATATTATACGGAAATATCACATTAGTTTTCATTGTTATGCTGATGATACGCAATTATACATGCCGTTGGATATAACGAATCCGTGTGATTGCTATAAATTAGAGGCATGCCTTGCCGAAATTAAACTATGAATGTCTTTCAATTTTTTGCGTCTTAACTCAGATAAAACCGAGATGCTGATCATTGGACCAGCGCGTCATCTGTACCTTTTTCAAAGACACCACTATGAGTATCGATAAATTGCCCAAAAGGATTCAACAAAAAATCTCGGTCTTATATTTGACACAACTATGTCGTTTCAAATGCACATTAAAAATATTACTAGAACTGCATTTGTTCATCTGCGTAACATTGCTAAAATTCGCCCAATTCTATCAACCTGTGATGCAAAAATCTTAATCCATGCGTTTGTTACGTCTCGCCTCGACTATTGTAACGTTTTGCTCTCGGGTCTCCCCATGTCTAGTATTAAAAGTTAGTTCAAAATGCAGCAGCTAGACTCTTGACTAGAACGAGAAAGTTTGATCATATTACCCCGATACTTGCCAATTTGAATTGGCTTCCGGTCCACTTGAGATGTGATTTTAAAGTTCTGCTACTTGCCTATAAAATATTGCATGGCTTAGCACCTTCCTATCTCGTTGACCTCGTGGTACCATATGTTCCGTCCCGAAACCTTCGCTCACAAAATGCTGGTCTTTTAGTGATCCCGCGAGCCAAAAAGAAGTCCACAGGTTCTAGAGCGTTCTCTATTCGGGCACCAATGCTTTGGAATGTACTACCCTCAGGTATTAGAGGCGCCACCTCAGTAGAAATGTTCAAAACACTATTAAAGACGCATTTATACTCTTGTGCATTTAGTTGAACTATTTGTTGGCCTGTTTACTGCCGCTTTTTCTCTTATCTTCTCTTTTCTGCCCCCTTTTCCCCGGCTGGGGGATTAGGTGACGGTCACCCACTAGGAAGTTTAAGGCATTGACAAACTGGGCATGCACCTGTTCCAGTGATGTCGTCTTCCTGCAGCGCGACATTTATTTATATACTTTAGCATCTAATTTAATTATTTGTTGGCCTGTTTACTGCGGCTTCTCCTCTTTTCTGCCCCCTCTTCCCCTGCTTGGGAATTAGGTGATGGTGACCTGCTATGAAGATTACGGCACTGACCAACCGGGGAGGGACCTTCTCTGCCGAAGTCGTCTTCATGCAGCACCTCTTCTGATTTCCCTATATTTCAGCACTTCGTTGAACTACTTGTTGGCCTGTTTACTATTTCTGTTCTTTTTTTTCTGTTCCCAATTCCACGGCTTGGGAATTAGGTGATGGTGATTCACTTGGAAGTGGCTGTTCTCAATTTACCCCAAACTGACTATTTCAAGATCAAAGGCTCAACCTCGGATATGCTGCCATGGCGATTACGGTCCTGGATGAGGACCCACTCCACTAAAGTCATCTTCCTGCAGCACTTCATTTAATTGACTCTCACATTATCTCATCTAACATTGTATAGCATCATTGTATGTGTCAAATGTTGCCCACTTGGCATCCAAAGCAGCCTGGTCATCCTGGAAGGGGGTTTCCCCCCCATCTGTGGTCCCTTCTCAAGTTTTCTCACTTTTCCCCCAATGGGGTTTTGAGTTTTTCCTTGCCCTCCTGGGGGTTAAGATCAGTGGATGTTGATTGTGGTTATGTAAAGCCCTTTGAGACTGTCTGTGATTAAGGGCTATACACATAAAATTGACTTGACTCGACTTGGACCAGAATAGAAGTGGATGAGGGAAAAAGGGAGGGGCGGTGTTGACTGATATTGTGCAGATGGAAGTAGGCTGACCGGGTTGTGTTATTATGCTTATGGAAAGATAGAGTGCTGTCAAGGATGACACCCAGACTCTTGACCTGAGGGGATGGGAAAACAATGGAGGGGCCAACAGGAATGGGAAAACTGCCAACTTTGGATTGTATTGATTTTGTACTGAAAAGAATAACTTCTGTTTTGTCGCTGTTAAGCCTCATGAAATTATTAGAAAACCAGTCATTGATTTCAGATACAGGAGGTGACGGAGGTGGGAGGGAGTGATATGCTGGGTTTGCAGGAGAACTAGAGCTGGGTGTCATCCGCGAAGCAATGGAAAGCGATATTGAATTTTCGGAAAATGCTGCCAAGGGGAAGGAGGTATATGATAAATAATAGGGGGGCCAGGACCGAGCCTTGGGGCAAACCTGAGGTGACTGGGAGGGACTTTGATGAGAAATATTTAAGCTGGATGAACTGAGTGCGGTCTTTGAAGTATGAATGGAACCAGTTGAGGGCGGTGTGGGTGATGCCGATGGAAGAAAGTCTTTTGAGAAGGATGGTGTGTGAGATGGTGTCAAAGGCCGCAGTCAGGTTAAGAAGGATGACAATGGAGAATGAATCTGAGTCAGCTGCAATGAGGAGAGCAGAGGTGACCTTGAGTAGAGTTGATTCAGTGCTGTGAAGTGCACGGAAACCGGACTGAAAGGGTTATTGCAGGTGAGATGAGAGTGGAGTTGAGTGGCGACTACATTATCTAGGACTTTTGAAATGAATGGTAGGTAGGAAATAGGGCGGAGGTTCAGGAAATAGTACTGAGCGGCTTTTTCTTAATCTCATGAGAAAATGTACTTGGGCAAGCACAGTCGAAAAGAGTCGTGCGTTATCTCAGCCCAGCCTCACATTCTTCCCCCGGCACGGGTCTACGTCCAAGGGAAGGTCCTCTCCAGATTAATCATTGTCTGGATGGTTGATTCCCAGCTGGTCCCCAAGACTGGTATTCCACGGCTGGCCTTCTCCGGCGGGCAGTCTCTCCGTCTCTTCTGCTGGTATTCCCCTGTAATCTTGTCAGTGTGCATGTATGTGTGCTCCAAAATCAAATTATGTCTTTCAGAATGTGTTTTTGCAATGGCGTCCCCTTGAACCCTCCAATCAATCAATCAAATTTTATTTATAAGAGCACTTTTCATACATAAAATGCGGCTCAAAGTGCTGTACAATAAAAACATCCAAATTACAACGAAAAACTAAAACCCATTCCACCCACTCAACATAAACACAAGACACATCCACATACACGCCTGAACTCGCACACACACAGAACACTCGCATTCACACAACTTAATAAACCATCTTAGTAGAAAGACAGGGTAAGGCACAGAGAAACCATATGAGAAAATGTACCCAGGGTAGGTCATCCGCGCTGAGAGGGATGACGGCTCACGCCCACAGGGAGCTGCGCCAACACACAGACCCCTAGCCCAGACTGACCGGGGTAGACCCTACACATAGTGCAGAGGGCCCCGGTCCGCCGGGCCTAAGGAGCCTCCGGGATGAAGCCCCCTGTGAGAAGGCCAGCCACACCTCCCAGCGCGGAGGCCCCCCTTGAGGAAACACTGGAGCTAAAATATATAAAAGAAAATGATAATGCTAAACAAAAAAGAAGCTAAAAATTAAAGGACAATAATATAAAAAGACGAAGCTAAAATATATAAGAAAAATTATGATACTAAAAGACAGAGAAGAAGCTAAAAATTAAAAGACAATAATATAAAACGACGCAGCTAAAATATATAAGAAAAATGATGATACTAAAAGACAAAGAAGCTAAAAAAAATTAAAGACAATGATAATATATAAAATGACAATCCTGAATTAAAAGACTAAGATAAATTATTTAAAAGCCAAACAAAAAAGGTGAGTCTTGAGCAGGGGTGGGCAATTATTTTTTCCATGGGGCCACATAAGAAACATTAAATATTGTGGAGGGCCGGGCCAAAAGGCTGAACTCAATTCTGCATAATATTAATTGTATTTCTTTTTTAAAAAGCAGTAAATAGCACTGTTTTGACAAGCTGGCATTAAAGTTAAGCAATGAAACTAAATACCAAATAAACTGAAAAAATGAGGTTGCCTTACAAAAATGTATTCATTCAAATTTCTCAACACAATGGTAGACATAATATTAACATTTTTTACTATTTGTGACTCATATTAGTAAACATATTCCGTCACATTCACTTCAAAACACATTTTGAGTTCCATATACTGTTGGATAGTTGTGTAAAGGTTCTGAGCATTTTAAAGACATCACAATATTGTCTTTTTGCACCAAACATTAAGCAAGATACAACATATTGACTGTCACTGAACTGTGATTTTGAGAAAAAGTGTCCCAGTTCATTGTTATCTGGTGCCGTTTTTATATTTCTCTGCATGTTTCGTCTGGTAATGCCGACTCAAATTGTAGTCCTTCAACACGGCGATCTGCTCCCCGCAAACTAAACACACAGCTTTACCTCTAACTTCAGTAAATAAATACTTCGCTGTCCAATTTTTGTTGAAAATTCTACATTCGGCATCTACCTTTCTTTTTGTAGCCTGAGCGGACATTTTTGAGGACGAACGTTGTCTTGTTGTGATTCAATCGCGCGCATGTCTTGATAAACGCATTACGTCATTATGTGCGACGCACATTGTGCGGGAATAAAAAAAAAAAACAATTTCAGAATAAAAGCAGTGCAGCTTTCGCCCATGAATGAGGTGAAATTAAAAAGTATGTTTATTTTGAAATTTCCAATTAACCTTACACTCGCGGTCAGAGTCAACCAAAGGTATGTGGCCCGGGCCATACAATGCCCAGGTCTGTCATACGGGCCAGTCAGTGCCACCCGGCGGGCCGGATGTGGCCCGCGGGCCGTGCAATGCCCAGGTCTGGTCTTGAGCCTCCTTTTAAAAATATCAACAGTCTCTGCGGACCTGATGTCCTCCGGCAGGCTATTCCATAGACGAGGACCAGAATGGCTGAATGCAGCCTCGCCATGTGTTCCAGTCCTCACCCGAGGAATAATTAACAGGCCGGTGCCAGAGGACCTCAGGGTCCGCGAGGATGGCCCAAGACCGTTAAGGCATTTAAAAACTAATTGAAGAACCTTAAAATCAATCCTGAAACACACGGGGAGCCAATGCAGCGATTTTAAAACTAAATCCAGTGCCCAATTTGGTATGTTTGCATCTCTATGTCCTATGTGGAGAATGTGCTTTGTCATATTTGTCCATGAAGTGCTGTCTGGCTTGTCATCAGTTTGTAATGTGCAGACTGAATATGTATGATGTGAATGTGAGTGTAGGTCATGAAAATACTATGTTCACACATTTATAAACTAAGTAATATAACTTTAGCATGTGAAAATAATATCATAAATCAGTAAAGACCATGACTACAATCAGTCATTCCTATGCGTAGTAGAATTAGAATTAGAATTAGAAATCCCTTTATTGTCATTGTACTCAAGTGTGCAACGAGATTAGAAGGCTCCCCTCTCCAGTGCAATACAACAATAAGACAGACAAATATATAAATTAGATTAATAAATAAGAGAGTGCAATGGAATTTAGTACAGAATAGGGTATATAAAAACACATCACGATGCTGTTCTGCAAGGTAAGGGTGTTCTCGTGTGTGTGTGAGAGTTCAGAATGGAGATGGCTCTCGGAAAGCAACTGTTTCTCAGTCTATTGGTCCTCGATTTGATGCATCTGTAGCGCCTGCCAGAGGGCAACAGGTCGAACAGGTGTGAGTTTGGGTGGGTATTGTCTTTGACGATGTTGAGATCCCTTCTGAGGCACCGGGCGGTGTAGATGTCCGACAGTGAGGGGAGAGGGCAGCCAATAATCCTTTGCGCTGTTTTGACTGTCCTCTGGAGCCTCACTCTGTCGGCCTCAGTGCAGCCGCTGTACCAGGTGGAGACACAGTACGTCAACAGGCTCTCAATGGACGAGTGGTAGAAGGCTAGCAGCAGCTTCCTGTCCAGGTTGAATTTCCTGAGGACTCTCAGGAAGTGCAGACGCTGGTGGACCTTCTTTACCACTGCTGTGGTGTTGTGAGTCCAAGAAAGGTCGTCGGAGATCTGTACTCCCAGGAACTTGAACGTGTGGACCCTCTCCACACACACGCCTTCGATGCAGAGGGGGGGCGGCACCGTCTTGTTCCTCCTGAAGTCGACGACAATCTCCTTTGTTTTTGCAGTGTTAAGGTGCAGTCTGTTGTCCTTGCACCAAGCTGTCAGTCTCTTTACCTCCTCTCTGTAGGCTGTCTGGTCACCTTCCGAGATCAGACCGACCACTGTCGCGTCGTCAGCAAACTTGACGATGGTGTTGTTGCCATGGGCCGGGCTGCAGTCGTAGGTGTAGAGGGCGTATAGGAGAGGGCTCAGCACGCATCCTTGAGGGGAACCGGTGCTCAGCATGCAGGTGGAGGACGTGTAGGGGCCGAGCAACACAGTCTGGGGTCTGTTGGTCAGAAAGTCCTTAATCCAGATGCGTGTGAGGGCAGGGAGGCCGAGAATGTCAAGTTTGGCGACGTGGATGTCTGGGATGATTGTGTTGAATGCCAAGCTGTAGTCCACAAAGAGCATCCTTGCATAGCTCTGCTGTTGTTCCAGGTGGCCCAGCACAACATGCAGAGCAGTGTTGATGGCGTCCTCAGTGGATCTGTTAGCCCAGTATGCAAACTGGTAGGGGTCCAGAGTGGGAGGAAGGCAGTCCCTGATGTGCTGGAGAACCAGCCTCTCGAAGCACTTCATGATGACTGGTGTGAGAGCAACAGGACGGTAGTCATTCAGGTGGACGGCTGGTGACTTTTTGGGGACAGGAATAATGATGGAAGTTTTCAAGCAGGAGGGGATGACTGCTTGAGCCAGGGAGCGGTTGAAGATCCTGCAGAATACATGTGACAGTTGGTGGGCACATGTTTTGAGGACCTTGCCTGGTATTCCGTCGGGTCCAGTAGCTTTCCTGGGGTTAACAGCCAGGAGCGCGCGCCTCACATCGTGTTCCTCTACGGTGAGTGGGGGGGAGTTGGAGCATGAAGTGCGGGGGTGTGACGGTTGGGGCGAGTCAAAGCGAGCAAAGAAGCAGTTAAGCTCCTCTGCCAGCGATGCACTCGGGTCTGCAGAGGTCGTGCTGCTGCCACGGAAGTTGGTGATGCTCCGTAGACCCTGCCACACCTCCCGTGGTCTGTTACTGGCAAGGTGGGCCTCCAGCCTCCCCTTGTAGGTTGCCTTGGCTAGCTTGATGCCTTTGCTCAGGTCAGCACGAGCCACCCTGTACTGGGCTTTGTCGCCTGACCTGAAGGCAGCGTCACGGGCCTTGAGGAGAGAGCGAACCCTGCTGGACATCCAGGGCTTCGCATTTGGGAAGGTCCGTATAGTCCTGTGTAGGGACACAGTTTCCATGCAGAACTTGATGTAGTCCACTACACAATGTGTGTAGACATCAAGGTCCTGATGATCAAAGAGGCCCCAGTTTGTGTCTTGAAAGCAGTCCTGTAATTCACTCATGGCGCCGTCACGCCAGGTTTTCACAGTCTTTGTGGTGGGCCTGAATCTGCGCCTGAGAGGGATGTATGCAGGTGCGAGCTGCAAGGACAGGTGGTCTGACTGGCCGAGGGGGGCGAGTGGGAGGGCCCTGTATGCGTGCTTGATGTTCGAGTACACATGGTCGAGAGTGTTGTCTCCCCTCGTTGGGCACTTGACATGCTGGTGAAACTCTGGGAGTACAGTCTTTAAATTGGCCTTATTAAAGTCTCCCGCTACTACGTGAACGCCATCAGGGTGGGCCCGCTGATGTTTATTGATGACGCACGCGAGTAGCGAGAGCGCCGTGCTAGTGCTAGCGTCGGGAGGGATGTAAACAGCTGTGACAATCACGACCGTTAGCTCCCTCGGGAGAAAATAAGGCCGGCATTTAACGGACATGAACTCGATGTCGGGGGAAGAGTGCTTCTCGACGATCGTGCTATCGCCGCACCAGTTCTCATGCACGTAAACACAGAGCCACCCCGCCCCGTCTCTTACCGGTGTCCCTTGTCCGATCCGCGCGATGTAGCGAGCGCCCGGCCAGCTGGATGCTAGCATCGGGGACGTCTGCGTGCAGCCAGGATTCCGTGACGACGATCACACTGCTGTCTCGCACATAGCGGTTTCCCAGGATTTGTAATCCCAGGTCGTCGATTTTGTGGACCACGGATCTGGCGTTGGTGAGGTACAGACTCGGCAGTGGTTGCCTATGGGGCTGCCGTCGCAGCCGTTGCAAGACACCGGACCTGCAGCCCCGCTTCTGCTTCCTCTCTCTGCGTCGCCTGCGCCGCCTCCCGGTCCCGATGACAAGCCACGGTGAGCCGGGCAGCCTCGCCAGTTCGTCCGGAATTTTGCGATCATAGCATATTCAGTAAATATAAACCTGCTAAATTAAATAATTGACATTCTGTCCCATAAATGTTTAAAATGCCGGTAATTGCCATACAATCCTTCAAGGGTCGACGAGCGATGTTCGGGAGGAGGAGCAGTGGTGGTGGTGCGTTTCCCTCGGGCATGTGTCGGTAAATCCAGCGGAGTTCAGCGGCAGTGGATTGAAGTTGTCCTGACACAGGTTGATGACATGACAGGAACAGGCAGAAGTGCGAGAAGCAGACTGGCCTGCGGGTCCACATGGCAGACAGGTGCTAACTTTGATAGGTAAGCTAAACTTTAGCCACAGTAGACGCGTCAGCGACTATGCAATCGGTGGGTGGCATTCATGAGAATCGGGATCGCTCAACATACAGATAATAATAAATAAAATCACTGTAACTGGAGGGATTGTAAACTGCTAAAGCAGGTACAACAAGCGGATCCAAAAAATTTCTGAGAGTTACCGGTGAGCAGTGGCAGCCAAACGTGCCAGCGTCCACTCAACCGGGAGTTGATTCAATATTCACAATATTTTATTATTTTGTCGTACAGTTGTTTAAAAATGGCTCGCTATCGCCCCCTAGAAAAAAAAAAACAACAAAAAAAAACAGCCCCATATCTCTGTTTCACCAAACTGAAAATTTGATGAAGTGTGTACAAAGCCAAGACCTAATAAAAAGTCTCATGGAGCCGTATGCTAAATTGAACAGGAAGTCGGCCATTCTAAATTGATCAGAATCCGAAATCCTTTTATTGTCATTGTACAGTGTGCAACAAGATTAGGGAGCTCCCCTCTCCAGTGCAATACAACAATAATTTAATCAAATATATAAATTAGATAAATAAGAGAATAAATATTGTGATGGAAAATAGTATGAAATTGGAGAAATACAACACAATACGTCGCTGTTCAGCAAGGTAAGGGTGGTCGTGTGTGTGTGCATGTGTGTGAGAGTTCAGAATGGTGATGGCTCTCGGAAAGAAAATGTTTTTCAGTCTATTAGTCTTTGATTTGATGCACCTGTAGTGCCTGCCAACAAATTTACTTCAAACATTGACGAGGCTTTGAAAACAAAAGCTGCTCTAACTTTAACTACAAGCAAATTCCTCTTGAAGATTCCTCACGTTATTTCTCGGAAATATTTCACATTTCCAACGTGCCAGTACCCCAACGTTGTCCGGGTGGCGAGGGCCCTTTATAGCTGCTCGCAGCTCTAGTTTTTAATTAATTTTTTTAAATCAATGGTGATGACAGTGAAATATGTCTTGTCTGGTATCATGATAGCTGGAGGATATTTTGTCATGATATTTTAGTCAGGCCTGATAACAGTGATGTATGCTGATTTAAGGCTACTTTTATTTTGAAATGCCGTATCACATTTTGGTGGGACCGCATTTGATGGACAACTGGGGTTGTCTAGTGTCCCCCAAAATGGGTCTGATATCACGATAGCTCGAGGGTATTTTGAAATGATTATTTTAAAATCAGTGTTGATGACAATGAAATGTGCATATTTCAGGTGGGTTTTTTTTTTATTGTGAAATTACACATCAGATTTTGATGGGACCATTTTTGATGAACAGCTGGGGTCGTCTAGTGTCCAACAAAACTAGTCTGGTATTACGACAGCTCCAGCTCTTTTATTTTAAAATGCCTCCTTACATTTTGATGGGACTACTTTTGGTGGAAAGCTGTGTTGTCTTGTGTCCTCCAAACCTGGTTTGGTATTACCATAGCTAGAGGATATTTTTTAATGAAATTTTAAAGTCAGGCATGATGACAGTGAAATGTGCAGATTTCAGGCAACTTTTAGTTTGAAATTACAAATTAGATTTCGATGGGACCACTTTTTATGGACAGCTGGGGTAGTCTCGTGTCCCACAAAACTGGTCTGGTATCACGATAGCTCGAGCTATTTTTTTTTTAACTCAGTGGTGATGACCGTGAAATAAGCGAATTTCAGGCTACTTTTATTTTGAAGTGCCACATCACATTTTGATGTGACCACTTTTGGTGGACAGCTGGTGTGGTCTAGTATCCCCAATCCTGGTTTGGTATCACGATAGTTTGAGGATATTTTTTAAAGATTTTTCTTTTAAATCAGTGTTGATCACAGTGCATATTTCAGGTGATTTTTTTATTTTTAAATGCCACATCAAATTTTGAAGTGACCACTTTTTGTGGACAACTGGGGTGGTCTGGTGTCCCGCAGAACTTGTCTGGTATCACGATAGCTTGAGGATTTTGTAATGATTTTAATTTTTTTAATCATTGGTGACGACAGACAAATAAGCAAATTTTCACGCTTTTATTTTTAAATATCCCATCAGATTTTGATGGGACCACATTTGTTTTTACGGTTCCGTCACCACGCGAGTGGCTACCTGCTAAAGCAGCACGGCTCACTATTTGAGCCTTTTTCGCGTGTTTTTTCCTTTACCCAGTTTTATTTATTTTACCTCATCGCAGCAATGGACATCCAAATTGCGGTGGTTTTATTGCTGCTGGGGGCTGTTTTTTGCGTGATCGTGTCCGGAGATGTCACTGGGAGCTACGGATCAATCGTTTACACAAGAGATCAGCTGTTAGCACTTCGTGCTAACCCCGTGCCGACTCCCGGAGCGAGACCCGATATCCCCCACGAGTTGAGGAGGAAGAGACGGACGGGGGATGTCGCGCGGGGGCGAAACGCCAGGCAAAGAGGAGGCGTGACCACCCCGTCCTCCTGTCCGTTTTTATGGGAAATGTTAGATACCTTCCCAAGAAAATGGACGCGGCACGAGAGGAACTTCCAATGAGCTAGCTTGCTGATGTTCACGGATTCATGGCTAACAGACCTAACGCCGGACACCGTCGTGGAATTTGACGGCCTCCAAATACTACTTGCGGACAGGACACTGGAAAGCGGTAAGAGGAAAGAGGAGGGCTGGCTGTGTTTGTTAATGATAGATAGTGTAACCCTAGGCACATCACAGCTAAGGAGCAACTTTCCAGTCGGGACAATGAGCTGCTAGCTGTTAGCATGCGTCCATACTTGACAAGCATCGCGAGTTAACAAGGACGTGCACGTAACAGGTGCGTGAGTAAACTGCTTAAAACTTTGATCGTCATTCAGCTGACCTACAAATTGAGACGCTACAGTCAGTTTGACGTTTTTGTTTGCTTGATTGTGGATTGACATGGAGGAACAAGACAGTGGAAAGCGGACATTAAAAATGACGGAGAAAAGCTGTAGAAGATCACAAGCCTAAACGGATGCAGGCACGCAGGTGCAAATTTGCTCAATTGACCTCCATGCAACGTCAAATTGAACAATTGATGGAGGATGATGCAAATGTTGACGCTGTAAAAAACTGAGCTTCGTGTTTGCTTTAGCGGCATGGAGCAAGAATTTGTGGACCTCAATTCCGGTGTGCAAAATTTAAAGACTGAAGAGGATTTTGCCGATGACCAAAATAACTGGTTTGATCCAAAAAATGTAATTAATGGAAATGTGAGCAATGGAAGAAGGACGTTTTGAAACGTGCAGAGGAAGGATGCAATAAACAAATATCACCTGATGATAGTAGATCTGCATCAACTAACTACACCCATAGAAGTAGAAGTAAAGAATCTAACAGACAGAAGCTCACTTCTGTCAACGTCTTCAATTAAATTAAAGGCTCAAATGGAACGAGCATGTTTAAAGGCAAAGGCTGCTGATTTACAACAAAGGTTGGCACTTGAGCAAGAAGAAGCTGCAATTAAGGCAAAGAAGCAAATGCATGCAATGCAAACGGCACTCCCTGAGTCTGATGCTAAATTGGATGTCTTGAGAAGATATGAAAATACCCAGGAGGATGGTATCCACATTCCTGATGAGTGTGTTACAATTTAAACAAGGAAAAACATTCAATTACCATCACAGCCTATCAGAGCAACAAGCAGTGTTGACCTGAAATGCTCCCACTTCGACTATTCCAATGGCTAGATTTCCACATCAGACAGAAAGTAGAGAACAACAGGGACATGTGCTTGATGGCCTTTGCCAAGCAATCTCACAGCAAGCCAGTGTCGCAGAATACTTAGCAAAGAGTCAAAAAGCATCGCTACTTCCCGAACTTTCCATTCCTACGTTTAAAGGCGACCCTCTGCATTATAAAACCTGTATAGGTGCCATTGAACATGGGATTGAAGGCCGTACAAGTGATAACCGTGATCATCTTCAATTTTAGCTGCAGTATACTAGTGAACAACCACATGAGTTGGTGAAGAGCTGCATCCATATGGAACCTCTGACAGGATATACCAAAGCAAAACAAATCTTGAAGGAGTTTTATGGTGATGACTTCATGATAGCAGAAGCATATTTAAAGGAAGCCATGGATTGGCCAACAATCAAGTCTGAAGATGGTGTTGCACTTCAGTCTTTCACATTATTCCTTATGGGCTGTTTGAACATAATGGCAGATGTTAATTACATGGAGGACTTGGACAACATGGCTAATATAAAGGCATTGGCAAACAAACTTCCATACAGACTTATAGAATCTTGGAGAAAATTTGCCTGCAATCTCCAAGAAAGAACAAATAGAAGAGTGAAGTTTAAGGATTTTGTTGACTTTGTTGACAAGCACGAAAGATTCTATAAAACAGAAAACAAAATCACAACACACAGAAACACCAAAATCAAAGAAAGTCTTCACAACAGTCATTGTGCCCGCCAAGATGGAAAACAACAAAACCACCACGCCAAAGGCAGAACCTGTTTCAGTGGATGCTATTGCCAAACCATGTGCTAATTGTAATGGAGAGCAACAGTCTCACAATTTGTAAGGAATTTAGGAGAAAGCATCACAAGGATAAGATTGACTTCTTGAGGAGCAAGGGTCTGTGTTTTGCATGTTTGATGCACGGTCGCATTAGCAGTTGCTGGAAACAAAAGCTTCAATGTCAAGAATGCTCTAGACTGCATCCTACAGCACTACACATTGTCCATAAACTTCTGCAAAGAAACAGCCTAAGACGATTGTGAATAGCAGTACCTATTAAGCGCCCTCGTACAAACAACAGAAACCTGGGGTGTCACTGGGGCCTGTAAATAGGACTGCATCCTTTCAATAATTCCGGGATGGGTCAAGGCACAAAAAGGAACCAAGACAGTGACGACTTACTGTCCGGTTTAAAAATGCCCTGACGCCTTTTTTTAGACTGAAATAACTTACTAAAGTTTTCGTTTTGTGCCATTCAGAATGGGAGAGGGAGCCAGGAGGCGAAACAGCCGTCTTGCCAGTTCAATCCCGCACACCCTCTGACTCTCACCCTCCGTTCTGCCTTTTTATTGAAACTAACTCATCAATAACTAATCACCAGAAGACAGAAAAGCATCAACAACTAATCACCAAGAGACAGAAAACATCAATAACTCACGGTATAAAGGTCAGTTTAACTAAAGCATCAATAACTAATCACCAGGGACTCCAGCAGGCAGAAAATCATAACCCAAGGTCAGTTTAACTAAACACATCTTCAGGATACGGTGTCTGTGTGTGTGTGTGTTAAAATAACAAGTAAGTGTCTCTGTGTGTGTTAAACATTAATGAGTGTATAAAAACATGATTATGAATACACAAACTGATTACCTATCCTCAGCCCATCTTACATTTCCCCCCTGTTGTGGATTTAAAAATCATGTCCTTACGGCTTTAAGACAGATCATCATAATGAAATCATACAACAGTGTGATCATCAGTGGAGGAGCGAAAACCTCACATTAGGGAAAAATTCCCCTCCTCCCTTCCGGCGTAGAATGAGATCCTCATAATTTGATGACCATCAGGGAATAAAACTTGTCCCTGGGGTGACTTGGTGGAGGCCCTTGCCTCGTTGTAGGAGAGGACAGCCGTCCTTACCTCCCGGATCTTCGTGTATGGTGTGTGTGTGTGTGCACGTGTGTGGACAGGGGCAAGAAGTCCATGTGTTTTTACGTTTTAGTGTCCAGTTTGAGTTCGTCATTCTCAACATTAATCAGGTTGTAACGGTACATTTGGGCAACAAACCTACGATTAACCATCATCTTTGTCATAAAAATAATGCAACATGAACAGACTAAACATAACAAAATGAAAACTATAATTATCCCTATATATTGTTTTTTTAAATTCTTCATAGTGGTCATAACATCAATAATTGTTTCATTTTTATTAAAAATTTAAATGCAGTAATGTACTCCAATCAAGGCTGATATTCCTTTGTTATGTACGTCATTAATTTCCAAACAATATCTAATCTTTTTGTTCTGTGGCTTCAACATATTTATCATCTCATCAATATTAGCACCACAGAGTACTGAGTTTCGAGATCCTCACAATAGTCGTTCTCAAAATGATATTTTTTTTTATCAATTTAGCTTTGTTAAGGTAAGATATTTTATTGACAATCTAACATTAATATGCAAAGAACATGTACATTAGTACGAAATGTAAAAAAAAATTGTGGTGGGGGGGGGTGCGAATTGTTTTCTTCTTGGTAGGGGGGGCATGACAGGAAATAATTGAGAACCACTGGTCTAGTCACACACCAGCTCGGGTTCATTCCCTACCAGAGAAATGACATTCCATGTCCCCAGAGCTAGGCGCTTTATGTTGCCGGGGATTGGACTGCCTTTGACTGCCTCCTAGCTCAAAGGAAACCCAAATTCTTTGGTCCCGCCCACTGGTAGTGAGCCGAAGCCCTTGTATTAAATAATAAATAAATACATAAAATAAAAAAATTAATAAATTTAAAAAACGGACCGATCCACTGCTTGGGTTAGTTTGACCCACCTTGAGATCCGTTCCCACTCAGTGACAGTGTCTACAAGCCACTGCCACCAGGCCAGTGAACCGACGTCCAGGCAGTGACAAAAAACGTGATCAAATTACATTGCTCATCATAAGGTGTTTGTGAGACGCTCTTTGTATGTTTCCTCAATTAAGACCTGTTTTCCATTGGTGTATTTGAAAAAAGTGGTGAACCTGTTAAATTCACTACAAAACGTTAAGAAGATGAAAGTAATGTTTGAAGGAATATTATTTTTCTATCGACATGCCGGCGGGCGGGCACAGATAGAGAGTGATAAAGCAGCACCACCCGCGCGGGGCGTGCTGACGAAAAGGCAAGCGCTCCTCCTCTCATCGCGTCCTTATTAAGACAGAAAAAAGACGCTGTTGAATTTGACCTATTCGCAGTTCGAGCAGGTGCTTAACGCTGGAGAATATCACCACTTCGAAGTTCGAACTGCTGTTGAAACGGAGAGGTAAGTGTTTTTCGTTTGTTTTTATTCAAAACATGCCTCGAGTGCATTTGTTCATGGTTAGAGATAGTTGTGTGGAAAACACTATACAAAGTAGCACCATGGATGTGGGCCTACAACACTGGCCTAGCAAACATGTGCTCCTACATCGACATAATTGACGAGCTCCAGTTAAGCATTGAATAATTATAAAACGTCATGGTGCTTTTACTCATTTAAAGAACTAAACCGACGCGTATTTTCATCCGGTGGTCAGGTTTGCATTGAATGTGAGCACGAGGGACGCTAGCTTGTTGCGTTAGCTTTGCGGAGCTAACAGCTTGCACTTTTGTTATAGAACAACAGAATGCAAGTACCATGATAATTTCTGTCATTAATTTTTGTGTAAGACACGATGTTCACTGGTTAATTACATGATTCTTAAAGCAAAGGTTACTGTGAATGCAATTTTGGTAAGATTTTTGTAGTCACACTGCATAAATCTGTCTGTCTGTTGTTTAAACTTCAATATAAACTATTATGGTTGAAATCATTAATTGGGATGGAGGGATTGATATTTTTTTAATTTATAATTTATTTTTCTTACACTGATATTGTTAAAACTCCATTTAGCCTATAGTATTAATAATTCTCAACACAAAACTGTCTTTTTTCTTTATAGAATAAACAATGCCTTCCCTGAGATGCAGGAAGTCCCCAAAGCAGGATACTATTGAACATGCAGTCAAGGGTCTGGACAAGACTGCAGAGTTAGAAGCGAAGTATATAAACTCATTTAAAGGTATGATGTTAACGCTTTTGCTAAGATATATTATTGTTTTCTGATAACCAAGCTGACATCGTTTTTTAAGTGGTTATTTTACATTAAGAGTGTCTTGACCTTTTCTTTTGTCAGTTTCAAGTTATTTCAGTGAGCGTGAAACCTGATGGTAGGAGTTCTATCTAAATTAAGGCTGTACTTGATGACGCCCTCCGGCATTTTTATACCACAATAGACCAGTGAACAAGTCCGATATTGATAGTCTAGTGTAAAGCACGTTATACGTCACAGAGATCACGTGACGCGATCCAATATGACTGTGTATACAGTGTATGTCATTGTTATGAAACTAAATAATCTTAAAGTTTTTTTTTTACGTAACCAGGTGCCATTGACATTTGTACTTTCAGTCCTAATACATACTGGCTAATGCAATGCTGGAAAATGAATTTTGGCTGGTCTGTTCCTTTAAAATCATAAAGAAGGGCTCTGCTCTATCCCTCACAAGAAGCAATGTTTCAAACCACCCTACATTAGTATAGTGGCCCAAATGAATATGATGACTCCTTATTTGTGTGCTTAAAAATATGACGAAGCTATCTTGATTTCCCTGTTAACTAGGTCGAGGAGTATTTACCAAGGCCCCTTTCAGGAAAGACGACTTTATTCTTTATTATGGAGTACAGAGGAAAATTGATAGATTCTGATAAATCTCAACGCAGGAAGATGGATGGAAGAGGCACTGTCTTTTTGTTTGACTTCCGCCGGCAAGAAAAAACTTGGAGGTGAGGCAAAGATTGAGATGTTATCTTATTTTTGTTTTTATTTAAAAAAATAAACACATACTCATCCCATAAGTGTTTGGGGAAAAATCATTCTCTAAGCAAAAATGTATACCGTATTTTCGCACCCAAAAGACGTGCCGTGTCAAAGGGCGCAACACCTGTTGAGGCCGCTATTTCTGTCTTTGTAACATATACTGGACGCACCGCCTGACAAGACGATAGCACAGCTGCTGTTAGCATAGCATGAACTTGGCAGAGCTGCCCACACTGACACAGCGGATAGCAGCCTACTATGCCCCAATAACATGAGCAATCACCCCATTGTTGCAGCAGACGCCAAGTCTCTATTGACAATAGCTGACAATGGCTCAGGCCAATATTAGGTGCATTGGCAATAGCCTACAAAGCAACGTCAGGGGAGGGACTTGGCTGCTCACCACACTCCTTAGAGTCACGGTTTCAAAAAAAAATAAAAAACTCATCATACAAGCAAACAATGAAACATAGAAATAAGATTAACACAAACATGTATCTCTCATGCCATCAATATACCCAAAAAAAATGAAAATAATACAAAAGCCACTCAGCCTTAGCTAATTCAAGCAATGCATTCTGGGAGCAGAGACCCACAATCCCATAGCTGTTTAGAGAGATTTGCATGGCTGTTTAAAGAGATGTGCTGTTATGCTTTGGACTTTTTGTCTGTTGTCTAAACCTGGGACGTTTCTTGCTTGCAATAACATAAATGATAAGACAGACTAAAACATTGTGGACAGCTGCCCTTTGTCCAGCTTTTTCCAACACCATCACCCAAACATTATAGTCAGATGGTGTATTTGTCACGGTCGATTGTAAGCATGGACAACTCACTCTTTGCCCAGCAGGGTGTGCTAACATGCACTTCCAACAGCTCGTTGATGACAAGGGCTGATGGACGTGAGTGGTACTTTGTCCATTTAATGGACGCATCGACTGACAGGGCGCTTTGTTTGCTTATGACTGCGAAAATACGGTAATTACTTTTATTCATGCGTTGAATCTGTACAAATGAAAATATAGACCATGAAGTCTCAAAGACAAGCTGTTAATAGGGTCTGATTCCAATAGAAATTTCTTGTATGATTTGATTTAGAAGATTTAAAAATTGTGGATTTCCTATTTTTATGTTTTGTGTACACAAGATTGTCTCAAAGATTAATTTCTGACATTGATTGAATAATTGTTTTTTTTTTTTTTTAAATCTATTTTAAGTGTTGATGCCGCTCAAGAAGATGGCAGTCTGGGAAGACTGGTTAATGATGACCACATGCACCCCAACTGTAAAATGAAGAAGAAGACAACAGAGGACAGACCACACCTCTGTCTGTTTGCGCTCCGAGACATTGATGTTGGCGAAGAAATAACTTAAGACTATGGACCAGCTGGCCTTGGAGAACACAGGTTTGTAAGATGCATCTTTAAGTACAATAACAGAGCCCACTTGTGGTGTTCTGGTGATGTAGTTTCCAATTAGTTTGGCAATCTAATAAATGTATGTTGAGGTTTCTATGGAAGTTGAACATGCTGACTGACTGGGGGAGTTCTCCATTGTCCACTATCTGTAATTCAAATTTGTGGGTCTGAGTCAAAGTTTGGCTCTTCAGGAACAACGAACTGGTCAGGGAGTGACAGTATTACAAAGTTCTGCGTTACTCTTTTCTGGGCGGTGGCCCTGTTAGGCCATCATATGCCATATTGCAAATATCCCCATTGTGGGACTAATTAAGGACATCTTTATGTTGTGGTTTCCCTACCAGAACCAGCACCAACCCTGTATATTCATGATATAAAACACTGTTTCAATTTGATATTTAGCCTTTCTATACTGTAAAAATAGAAGACCCCAGGCTTTCCTGCGCCCCCTTGCCCAATTGGTGGTGTTCAGGAGACAACCTGGGACTGAAATATCAGTCACAACCAGTGTTGTTTTCGTCACTGATGACTATGACGAAAATACTTCGTTAACGCCCCTTTTTTAATGACGATGACAAGCTAAACGAGGTTCTTTTATGACGAAAACATGACGTGATGTACATGAATTTTTTTCGTTGACGAGACAAAATTGTTAGCATGTGGTTCATAAATTATTTTATGTTGCTTTTAGTGAAATAAAGCCACAACAGTTGCCCAACAAAATGTTTTGCTTCTCTGCTTATTTTGGAGCAGTGAGCATTGATTCCACTGTTGCCACTTTTTTCTGTTTGTAATGAAGAATCCTTTGTAGTCCATCCAAAAGTCTTTGTTATTGGGTGGAAACCTTGAATGCCTTGTTTTAACTCAAATGGACTTAAACCCATCCATCCATCCATCCGTTATCTGTACCGCTTCTCCTCACTAGGGTCGCGGGGGGTGTTGGAGCCGATCCCAGCTGTCTTCGGCAGTAGGCGAGGTACACCCTTGAATTGGTGTCCAGCCAATCGCAGGGCATACATAGACGAACAACCATCCACGCTCACACTCATGCCTAGGGGCAATTAGAGTGTCCAAGCAACTTGCCATGCATGTTTTAAGAATATGGGAGGAAACCGAATTACCCAGAGGAAACCCATGCAGGAAGGCCGGAGCCAGAATCGTACCTACGACCTCAATATTGTGAGGCCATCCTGCTAACCAGTTGGGCCACCGTGCCGCTTGGACTAAAACCTTTGTGAATAAATTGACGAAAACTAGGGTAAAACTTTTTTTGCGTTTCCGTCGATTAAAACTGGACTAAAACCCTTTTTTTAGTTTTCGTTGACTAAAACTGGACTAAAACTATAACGAATTGGGATGACTAAATGTGATGTAAACAAATCAGCACTTTGTCCAAATGACTTGGACAAAATCTAAAATGCCTGCCAAAAACAACACTGGTCACAACACGCGTCTACAGAAGATTAATTGGCATGGGCGAAATTAATTAGTTTTATTTCATTCATGATCTTATGTTTTGTTTTGGGTGGCTAAGGCTTAAAATGTGTAAAAATCTAATCCAACCTCAAATATAATTAATTCAATAAATTTATGATGCTACTAAAACATCGAAGCAGCCTCCTCCAGGCTTTACAGACTCAGAAATGGAGGTATGCGTATCGTGTACTCATCCTGTCGTGTCTCGAGATGTTAAAATTGCAGTTAGATAGACGTGTGCTGATTAGACAAGACTTCTAATATATCTGGTGTCACAGGATATTTGTCAGTGAATGTGTATGTCTGGTTTGAGGCTCACTCAGCTTTTTCTTGTGTTGTGGGGTCCAGTTGAGTTGAATTGCGTGTCAGGTATGTTGGCCATCTGACACCCAACTGTCAGGTTTGTGTTTGTGGGGACCCCGTAGAGCCATTTTTATTGTTGACATAAATCATAGCTAATCATCTTTTCCTTCATTATCATATGAAATACAGTTAGGAGTTGTATGTGCCTTTACTATGTTATAATCTTAGAACCTACCAGCCACTACAGGTGTCCGACAAGAAGACTTTTGGCTGTCCTGTGCTCCATTGCGCCCCTGGTGGCGTTCAAAAGACAACCTGTGACTGAAATATCAGTCACAACATATCTCTACTGAAGATTAATTGTCATGCGCTAAAGTAATTGGTTTTGTTTCATTCGTGAACTTGTTAGTTTTTGTTTTGGGTGGCCAAAGCCTAAAATGTGTAAAATTCTGATCCATTTTCTTTTTTTAATTCATTAAATTAATATTCAACTTGTTCATTAGGATGGAGGACAACCGACAATGACTGAATCGGCTGAGGTTGATGCCACCAGAACATCGAAGCAGCCTTCTCAAGTTTTGACAGACTCTGAAAAGGAGGTATGCGTATCATGTGGTCATCCTGTCGTGTCTTGAGATGTTAAAATTACAGTTAGATAGACCTGTGCTGGTTGGACAAGTTTTCTAATATATCTGGACATAAATCGTAGCTAATAATATTTTCCCTCATCATCATATGATATACAGTTATGCCTAGTATATGTCTTTACTATGTTACAATCTAAGAACCTACCAGCCACTACAGTTCTCTCATTGGGAGACTTAAGCTTTCGTCAGGTTGTCGACTGCTGCATTGCCCTCTTATTGGCTTTAAGTACACAACCTGTAACTGAATTATCTGTCAGAACAGAACCTATGTGTCTACAGCAGGTGATTTGGCATGTGGATTCTTCAGATTTTTAGAAAATAGGTAAAATTGTGATCAAAAGTTTAAAATGTCTAAAATTCTGGTATAGTTTGCAATAGTATATCTATTAAATCATTTCAAAACTTCTTAACAAGGATGGAGAACATTGGCTGTGACCGAATTGGTTGAGGTTTAGATTACCAGGACCATTGAGCAGCCTCCTCGGGATCTACAAATTTAGGAATGAAGATATGCATCCCATGTTACAATCCTGTTATGGCCCGAGGTTTTGAAGTTGCAGTTACATATTGGGCTGGGCGATATGGCTGATAAGTACATAGCGATATAAGTATTTCATATGGGTCCATCGATACACATTGAATTCTTTTTTTATATTATTTTATTTATTATCGTTTTTATTTTCCAATATTTTCACTGCCCTGTTAAAAAAACATTTAATGTAGTTTTCCTCCCGGGAGCTTTTTGTTACGGTCAATTAATTTTGTTATTACATTATTTTGTCATATCATTCATCAATATTTTAGTTTTTTTTTTTTTTTCAAATAGAATTAAGACCTTTTTCTGTGCAGATTCCTCTGGGGATTAAGTATTTAATGGGTTCTCAATTTTCTCTTGGACTCTGATGCAACCCAGTCTCCTCCCTTGGACAAAAAATATGGGCTGAATCTTCCTTGGAATAACGACACAGATTCTGACGAATCATTGTCAAATCCTGCCCCTGAACTTTGCGCCTCAGACCCAGACCATATTACTATCCCAAGGCTCAGGAGGACCAAAAGTATACAGGTAAACAACCCATATAGATTTCAGGGAATCTTACAAGCAAATTGCATATATTTTATTGGTCTCCTGCCTTCTATCCTTTATATTTCGTTGTTGTTGTTTTTTAGATTAAAAAAACAGGCTGACTTTGGAATGGATAAGCATTATTACTCCAACTCAGATGACAGTGGAGATGAATATATTCCGGATACAAGTGAGGCCTCTGATTCAGACGGAAGTGAATCTTTGAAAATTGTGGACCCTCTCTTGAAGTCTAAGAATGCCTTCAGAGATTTTTCTCCCACACCACGAATCTCAAAAGCCACCTCAACGCAGGTTGTTAATCAAGGGCGTTCACCCGTTCGGAGGAGTAGCAGCACTGGTGTGATTCTTGAATTCTATGGCTCTTCAAATATTTGTGCAGTTTAACACAAATCATCCAAAATAGAATTCAAGCACATCTGTGACAGAAATTCAAATTCAGAAGTCAAAGAGAGAGAACAAAAAAAAAAATCTAATGCTGCGCTTCTTCCGAAGACATATACTGTAAACATTAAATGTATGTTAGGACAATCTTGAAAAAAGTATTAGAACACCCTTTACTTTTATTTCTTGTTAATTTTATTAACCAAAATATGTCCATTTTTATTACAGATTAATGAATACAAAATTAAAACTCTAATCAGCTACTTTTTAATCGTTATATTTGTATAAACAAATGTTATACATCTGTGTGTTAACTTATACAAGAAATGACGGAAAAGCAAGGGTGGTTTAGTATTTTTTTATCGTATATAGTCTGTATAATATCTTTAACCTATGCTGATGCTGTTTAATACTGATTTAAATAATAATAATAATGTCATAATCTGTTGGTTTTACATGAACAAAACCTTTCAAGCACTTTTTAAAATTCTAAATACTACCTCTTGTCAGTAAGTTGGTTCACAGCACTGCCTTGGAGTGAAAGTGTGTAGTGCTGAGACAGTCGGTATGTGCTGAGTCGTCTGACGTTTGTGTGACTGGTACCCAGGAAGGTAGCAAAACCAGGCAGTGTGTATGTCGTACCCAGGAAGGCAGAGAAACCAAGCAATATGTATGTGGTACCCACGAAGGCAGAGAAACTAAGCAGTGTGTATGTGGTACCCGGGAAGGTAGCAAAACCAGGGAGTGTGCATAGATACAGACCCCAAAAGTGATTAAAACCAAATAAAGTCCCCAGAAGATCATCTGTAGTCAGGTGAAGGACCCTGTACTTTGTTCAACTCATTTACTCCCTTAGACGTACAAAGACGTCTTTTAATGCAATGGCGCCCTCTACCAAAGACGTATAAGTACGTTTCCTGTCTTTTTTACGTCATAGTGTACATAAGGGTCTGATGCAACCTCTGACTGAGAATCAGCCTTGTCCGCATTGTGAATCATGTAAAAATCACCCAGCAGGGGGCAGAGGTGCAAAAGATCCGCCTTGAATCTGCGCCAGAGGTACAAATGGGGGGCGGGATCCTGGGGTAGACTTATAAGTGTGGAGAGCAGCGTGGGTAGCAGCAGCATCGGCAGCACTAGCAGCAGTCGCATTAGTAGCGTTAGCAATGAAATCCTCCAAGCAAATGACGATCGAGGAATGCGTTTTTGTAAAAAAAAGCTTCCTAAAAGCATCAAGGCGATGGAGACGCTTTGGTTGAGAGGATGACGCTTCGTCATCGTCACAACAAACAGGCGTCTAAAGAGGGTGCGCGTGCCTTGCGGCCTGCATCGCCTGCCTTCGGACAATAGCCAAAGCAGCTGAGAGTCCTCACCAGATCCCCCCGAACGAGGAGGTAAGCGCTCGCAAGTTACCATTGAACATGTGGTTTTACCCCTCATGCTTTTATTGTACATATCATGCATCTTGCGGGCAGAAAATGTCGCATAAATGTGCAGTTAGACGCGAGCGTATCTCCTCCCCGACGAGGAAACAACAATACTGAATGGTGTGGTAATCATGCATACTTTCTAAAATTCACAGATTGTGCATCCCGCGGCAAGAAAGTTCCTCCTCGTCTTGTTGGTGTAAAGAAAGGTAAATTATAATATGAAACTTCACACGCCAGCAATAAAATGCAGCAATAAATATATATTTCCAATTGTTTATATTTCTGTAATTTACAGGTTGTGCATCAGGAAGCAGTGGTTCCGGATGGCGTCACACTGGATGGCAACCGAGGAAAATCGACTTTACAGCAACCCCTGGACCACTGAATGCCGCTGCCCATTTGGAGTCTGAGGAGCCAGCTGATTTCCTGCAGCTGTTTCTCACGGATGAGCTTCTGCAGCACATCGCGGATGCCAGCAATCACTTCCCAGACAATTATTTTCACACAAACCCCAGTGGACAAACACAAGCTCGCCTATTTTCCACGGACCAGCAAAGCCAGACCACAACGAAAGTGTCGGGTCTGTTTGCGCAAAGGCAAACGGAGTGAAACAAGAATGTGGTGTGAACTATGTTGTGTGCCCTTGCATCAAGGCAACTGTTTTATTTTATATCACACCAAAAAAAAGTATGTATGACACTGATGTATTTCATTTTTGTACATAGTTCAACAGTTCAGTCGTTTAGTGTTATGTGCAAATAAATTTATTTTATCAAAAACATATTTTTTGTGCTTTTTTTTGTTATTTTATAGAAGGCATGCATTATTTAGATGTTAGAGGTGTCATAAAAGCCATAAATAATAGTGTCAAAGTTCAAATTATGGTCAAAATGCATCAGTTTACAAAAAGCTCATTTTCTCAGTTTTTTCCCCAGGGATTGGAGTTTTCATGAAATTTAGCTATTTTCAAATGCCGATTGTTCAAGAATGGAAAAAGATAGGAACAAACATTTTTTTTCTGTTGAAAGAAGAGAGTCTCATCTTTCTTCGGGTGTGCTCCATGTCTATATAGCATTAGAATACAATATTCTGTGGGCCTTGCAATATTAGTCAAAACCCAGGAAAACTCTGGGATTGAGTGGGTTGCTCCAGTGAAAATGGCTGGTATTTAATGAGTTAAGACTGGTTAGGACATCCGGCTCGCAGTCCCAAGGTGCAGGGTTCGATCCCGGGACCCAGCTTTCCTGTGTGGAGGTTGCATTTGTGAGTGAGTTTGAGCGCAGATGGTTGTTCGTCTTTGCGTGCCCTGCGATTGGCTGGCAACCACTTCAGGGTGTGCCCCGCCTACTGCCCGTTGACAGCTGGGTAGGCTCCAGCACGCTATCCTTGTGAGAATAAGCGGATTGGATATTACATGTATGTGTTTATGCCCTAGGCCAGGCGAGGGCAAACTACGGCCCGGGGGCCACATGCGGCCCGTTAAAAGTTTTAATCCGGGCCGCCGAACTTGAAAAAAATTTAATGAATAAACCTTGTTAATGTTTTATTTTCTAAACACTGTGGTTTTCAAAGACAAATATTATTGTTGGAATGCTTTTATTCACTTTCATATAAAATTAAATGTATTTTTTTTCTCAGATGAGGTGAGGTTTCCAAAACACTCCATCCATCTGCTCCTGGTCCGGCCCCTCTGTCATATTTTAGAACCCATTGTGGTCCTCCAATCAAAAAGTTTGCCCGCCCCTGCCCTAGGCTTTGTGTCTTTGCTTGGTTGACTGTGTAATGAGTGTATGAATGCATTTCTTTCTACCAGACACCTTGGACTTCCCATGGCAGATTAATAATCTATTTTATCTATCCATCAGGGTCACGAATGTCATTTGATGAGTAGAGAATTTAGAGTCTCCAATTAACCTAATATACATGGATTTGCGCATGGAAACCTGAGAAAAAGCCCTTAGTCCTACTTTTCCATCTGAACCACTTTATCCTCACGAGGGTCACAGCCGTGACATCCCAGCTGACTTCAGAAAGTAAGTGGGCGACGACTCATGATCTCTTGGTTGAATAATATTGTTAGGGGCTCAAAATGGCCCTCTACAATAAAATGGCAGAAGAATATTACATACTCTCTGGCAGAAGAATATTGCGTTTTTTTGTTTTGTCCAATTAACTTAAATAAAACTTGGGAAAATTTAATGATTACATGTAAACCAGCTGGTCTTCCCCATACCAAGCCCTGGCTAAAACTGACTGAAAAATGCATGATGTGTGCCTTTTAAACTCCTCGGCCCATCCACTATGCCAGGGATGGGCAAACTTTTTGATTGGGAGGGGGGGGGGGGCACAATGAGTCCTAAAATACATTTAATTTTAAACGAGAGTGAACAAAAGCATTACAACAATATATATGTCTTTGAAAAACTACAGTATTTAGAAAATAAACCATTAACAAGGCTTATTCATTTAATTTTTTTCAAGTTTGGGGGGCTGGATTGAAACGTTTAACGGGCCACAAGTGGCCCCCGGGCCGTAGTTTGCCCAAGTGCCCTAAGCCAATTGATTCTAAAAAATAACAGTTTTCTTCATCAAAACAACATTTTATGATCAACATAAATGTTAGTGAGTACATAAAGGTATACTCATTCGATCTATCATAACCCCATGCACTTAGACTGTACAAAAAAAAGAAAATTTTTATTTTAAAACCTAGTATTTCGCCATGACGTCACACGCTAGCGTCAAGTGCTTGGCGCTAAAAACCCGGAAGTAACAGCGGCGCTCGGTTTGAAAGTGGAGAGTTGTGCATGGTAGGCGAGTTCGGGAGAAATGTTTGTTGAACACGAGGACTGTGGCGTAGAAGATGGTTTAACAGCGATCTAGTGCGCACCCAACCGTGATGGCTGACCAACGAAATAAATGTGGACCGACGGAGTGGACTGACAGGACGTGGAAAACAGGTGTGTGGCATGTGTGCGTGTGCACGAATGTGGTAGCGCGTTCACTATGGTGGCAGCGATCGCAAAGCAGCAGCACCACTCCTTGACAAAAGTATTGTACTTTCTCTGATGTTTTGGGTTTGCTCTGCTTTGGGGTTTGTAGTTCTGGCCACGCAAAAGTAACAAAGCAAGTTCTTGGATGTCTGCTTTTTTCTTGAACTGTTAATTGGTTAACATCGTGGCTCTTATTTTTATCTAATGTATGGAGTTTGGTGGCTATCTATATGCACAACTATATTAGTTGCACTTGAAATTGCATACAGAAAATTAGTATAAATAGGTTACGCTATAAAGTATAACAATATTAACAATCGTTATTGTTGTTACTGTTTATTTATTTTATTTTGCAATAACTGTGCTCCAAGCTTAGCTGTTGTGCCAGCTGCCAAGTAAAAATATGTAATCTCACTCAATAATAGGAATAAATACTTAACTAACATCTCAATTTTTCGGGTTGGGCTGTGGGGGAGGGGAGGGTGGCTGCCTGACATAAAGCAGACTGTCCTGCACATGCGCAGACCAGCCGAGTGTGTGAAGTGTGCGTAAGTGCAGTACCGGGACCGACCACTAGACAGCGATCCTGAGTAATTTTTCCGCACACACATTTCTAGCACACTCGTCTTGTTTTTGTGACCTTCCTGGGAAGCCCTGAAACTTTGACAGGACCTCCCCCTGAGCTTCTTATCACTGAATTCAATGCTCTTTTTTGTGGGGCCCAGATTTTTGGTCCCCACAAAAATTTTGGTCCCCTACAGTGGGTGTGCTGTCCGATGTTGGTCCCCAACATGTAGCTTATACAAACACACACACACACCCCTACTTGTTTTTGTGACATTGTTGGGCCACCTGAGCAAAACTCACATTGTGGGAACCACCCTTTCTAGTGGTTGTACAGCTCTGAAAAAAATCAGGCAGTGTCCAGGAATTTAGTTAAACACAAAAAACACTTCAAATTACCAATTAATGACCTGGAGGTCAAATGAGTGACTCAAGTGCATGTAATTCAGTCACTGTAGCCCAAAGATTCTCTGGGCCAGTGGATGAACCATTATTCGTCTTGGACAGCATTGAAGCAGGCCGTAGCCTGGTTTCTAAAGCTGAAAGACTTACTGACAGAGTAAAGGAAAATAGAAAGGAGTTAATCACATTAGGTGAAGAAGGCAAGATGAATTTATTCAAGAGAACTGTCAAAGGAAAGTATTTGACCTGCAACGACTTGGATAAAGCAGAAAGAGAACTTGTGAAATACTGTCAAAGGCGAAGTTTCAAAAAAGATTTAGCCATATTTGAAAAACAAAAAAGGGTGAAGAAAAGTAGCCCACTTTACAAGTTCAATATAGTACTTCAAGATGGTGTCATGAGGGTTGGTGGACAGTTGAGCCACGCAGCCATGCCTGAAACAGCAAAACAGCAAGCCATCTTGCCAAGGATTCACATAACACAAAGCTAGTCCTGAGATACATTCATGAGATTACAGCTCATGCTGGAAGGAACCACATGATGGCTAATCTGCATCAACAGTTTTGGATACCTCGAGCTGCTAGAGTCATCAGAAGAGTGCTACCTGACGATCCGCCTTTCAAGAGAATTGGCGTTGATTATTTTGGTCCATTCTAAGTAAGTAGGGTTAGAGGACAAGTAAAGAGATACGGCGTGATTTTTACATGTCTCGCTGTACGAGCCGTACATCTGGAAATTGCATCTTCACGTGACACAGATGCTTGTCTCAACGCAATCCGAAGATTTCTTGTCAGAAGAGGACAAGTGAGAGAGATGTATTCTGATAACGGAACCAACTTTAGATCAGCTGACAGTGAAATGAAGAAATCAATCAAAGAATGGAACACTAAGTAAATCGAGAAACACTTGCTGCAAAAAGGTATTCAGTGGCATAGCAATCCCCCAGCAGGTTCCCACCACGGAGGAAGCTGTGAGCGACTTATTTGGTCTGTGAGAAAAATCCTGAATGTCACTGTAAAAGAACAAATTTCGGGTGAAGAAAGTCAATATACCTTGCTTGGTGAGGCTGAAGCAGTTATAAACAGCAGGCCTATCACAAGGACATCTTCCGACCTCAACGACTTGGAAGCACTCACACCCAACACTCTGTTGTGGCTGAAGGTCAAACCTGAGTTACCTCCTGGAGTCTTCTGTAAAGACGACCAATACGCCCCAATACGTACCTCTGGGAATGAGCTGGTCAGCTCTTTAAAGAGTATTATGTAAGTTGAAATACATTAATCCATTTTTCTTTTTTGGACCATCTTTAACTGTGTAGTGTGTAATGTCTAAAATACAAAATGATCTGATTTTAGGGTGCAGTTGACGACTGTGGCACAGGTCCTCGCTCTACAAGTGCTAATAGTCTTCGGCAAAGAGAAAAATCTGCCATAAGGTACAGAAAACATTGGCATCAGAGTAAATGGATGCATGTTTTTGCAATGTGCGAGGAAACTGGCGAACTCAGAGAAAACTACGCAGGCTTGGGAGAACATGCAAACTCTACACAGGAAGGCCGGAGCCGGAATCGATCCCACAACCTCTGCATTGTGAGACCATCGTGCTCACAAGTCGCCCACCGTGGCGGCCGTCCATTATGAATGCCATCCCACCATCCATTATCTGTACGGCTTCTCCTCACAAGGGTTGCGGGGGGTGCTGGAGCCTATCCCAGCTATCTTGGGGCAGTAGGTGGGGTACACCCTAAACTGGTTGCCAGCCAATCGCAGGTCACACAAAGACAAACAACCATCCGCGCTCACACTCACACCAATTTAGGGTGTCCAAACAACCTGCCATGCATGTGTTTGGAATGTGGGAGGAAACCGGAGAACCCACGCAGGCGTGTGGGAAACATGCAAACTCCAAACAGGAAAGCCGGAATCAATCCCGCGACCTCTGCATTGTGAGACCATCGTGCTAACAAGTCGCCCACCATGCATCCCTGCTAAATAAATGATTAATTTTTACATTTTAGTATTTGTAAGCGATCTTGTGTTCATGACAGCATTTTCAACAGTGTGGGTGTTTGTATGAAAGCATTTCACTCGTGTATGGGCATGAGCATGTTTCAGTTGTATTTATGAATAACAATAATTTCACAATTGTGCCTGAGCGCCTTTCACTGGTGTGTATGAGAATGTTTCACCTATGTGTATGAGCGCATTTGACGAGTGTATGAGCAACAACTATTTCACTAGTGTGTATGAGAGCGTTTCACTCGTATGTATGATAGCGTTTCATAAGTATGCATGAGCAACAACAATTTCACTGGTGTGTAAGAGTGCATTTCAGAAGTGTGAAGCGATTCCTGACTTTTGTCCCCAACGGCACCTCATACTCCCCATCTCCCGCTCACTTCTCCTGACCCCATGAGCCATCCCCGTTGCTACTACATGGAGATTTGATGTGTTTTTTTGTTTTTTTTTGTTATTAGCTTCTTCAACATCTCTTCTGATTCTCATCTCTTCTCTGGCGCTCGTCTCCGCCTGTCTGATTTGAAGTCGACCTCAGAATTTGCACTATTTTGACATGACTTCTGTGGTAATCACTACTGACATATTGTGTCATTTGCTCAATAATACATTAAAATTATAATAAATAATAAAAATGGGTCCGGTGCCGAGCTCTGGCTTCATATCTTTAAAAGTGGTCTTCTCAAATCTGTTACTAATGGCCTCTAAATCGGTTGTGGTAGAGAAGGGGCAAATTAGACCTTATGGCATCTTAATTTGGTCAAGTCTTGTACCCATTTTCAAGGCCAGCGACTATTGCTTTAGCTATATACAAGAAAAGGATTACTCTGAATATACACAACAACAAATCCCAGATGTCCATCCCAAATGTTGTTTCAAAATAATCCAGTTCAGATGATAAACAAATGTATTGGTATGTTGAGGTCATTATTTCAAATCAAAATATACACTTCTTTTTCAGACAATGGGGAGGATCGAAGAAGTGGAAAAGTTGCAGGAGTAACTTCAAAACAATGCAAAGAGACAGAATCTGGAAGAATGTCAAGTTTGTCCATGTTTATATTTCTGGAATTTAGTGGGCGTGCATCTCGAAATGTTTGGGGATGGTTCGGGCTGCCAGACAAGACTTTCACTGCGAGCGCTGGACCACTGGATGCTGCGGCAAACAGCGGACTTCTTGCAGCTATTTATTACCAACAAGCTACTCCTGCACATCAATGATGCGGATGGCACAGACTGCTTTGCAGACAATTATTTTGAGGCAAAACCAAGAGGTCTGTAAGCACTCTGAAAACAAAGTAAAATATTTGACACCCACGGCAAAAAAAGCCATGCTACAGCATAGGGCTGGGCGATAAACCGAAAATTTACCGTTACCGAAATTTATTACAATGACCGAAATCATTTTGCCCATGTCGGTAAATTCGATGAATAAAAAAAGAAAAGCCTTTTGTCTGCGGCAATGTTCATGCCCCTTTAAGACCGCTACAGCGCCTCTAGTCATGTGACTCCACCCGTCTGTCGCTCTCGTTGCTGGCGATTCAAATCCAGAAGCTTTCTCACCACCCACAACACAACCATGCTGTGCTGAAAGTTCAAAGTGAGAAGCAAGGTTCGACAAGTGACAACAGCCCATGAACGGAGGCGACACCATACGAGAGAACGTCTCAGAGGTGGACGCGATAGCCTAGCACTAGCTAAAGATAAAGCTCGTCTAGTTACGTGGCGCGCACAGGATTTAAACGCTTCATGAAAGCCGTATTTCCCGATATGGACTACATCGGGCCGGGAGCTTAGACATGTCAAGCATTTTGCATCTACATCCGACTTGTGGTCGGGTCGCAACATGGATCCCTGATTGAGCCTAACTGTGCATTCCATAGATGACAAGTGGCGACTGCGCAGCAGAGTACTCGAGACGGCACATTTTCCCCGATAATACCCACTTGTTTATTTGGCTTGCATTGACATTTTCTTTCATTTTATTTCGCGTTTTTTTATTTGCCATTATTTACATCATGAGAGCATCTTGGCGCAATCTATTTGCAGAAAAAGATTTCGCAAGAGGTACCCTTTTTCTTTGTGACATTGTTCAAGTCATGCAAAGCAAGCTCAGGGTTCGCGGTTAACCGCTTCCCGATTGCCCGGGGCAAGTGAAATTTGGCCACGGGCAAGGTAAAATTATGGGCAACTTGCCCGACCGGGCAAGCATTTTTTAAAGCAGCCAAATATCTTTAATTTTGACGAAAACGGTGGTGTGATCTGTTTGTGTGCACTGTATGGTGATGGTTTAACCCAGACAACCCCTTATGTTTTGGTATGGTCCATTGGCCTTATCGGGGGTAATGGGCGGGCGCTACGGGGATCAGTTAGTTCAGTGAATGTCGAGTTAAAGTGGACGTCAATAAATCCCGCAGTATTGGAACTCGCTGTCGTAGCATCCTCATTTGAAGTTTGAAAAACACAACAAAAACCTACGATATTTTGGCCGAAAATTGACAGCCGGAAGTTTTCTTACCTTCTGCGCATGTTTACGAGTGGCGACGAGTTCGTTCAAATCCGAACATTTCGGATTCCTCTGACATGACTAAAATAGCTCGAATATTTTTAAGTAGACAATTCAGTTGTGAGTAAGGAAGGGAGTAATATTTGATTATTGGCTGTTAATTCATTAGCTCCATGATGTGACCTGACATAGTGTCAGTGACTGTGTTCTGTTTATGCTATGAAACTTATGGAGGCAGCACCACAGGCACTGGTCTTAAAGGAATACACAAATTTGCCACACTCATAATTTACTCATGTGATTCCTCAATTAATACGCTCTCCTGGACTTAAAATTGATCATCTGGATTGCTGTAATATCATTTTCCCAATTTAACATGCAGATTTGTTAATTATTAAAACTACAATTAACATTTTCAATAACTGCACAGGATGATACATTTGCTCTTGTGAGTAGGGTTTCATGGTTGATGATGAAAACAAGATTAATTTATGCTTATCAGATTATATGTTTATTTACATTTGTGGCGCACATTTTACAACCATAAACATTTTATTCTTAGAGAAAAAAAATTGTCACTTGCCCAAGTCGGGCAAGTAATTTGGCCACTCGGGCAAGGCAAATTTTAGTGGCACTTGCCCTATGGGCAAGCAGTTTTTAAAGTTAACCGCGAACCCTGCAAGCTATTTGGAATGTTCATACAAATGATTTTTGTACTTTTATTTTTCATTGAAAGTAAAGTGTACCAGTTGGTCAATAAAAAAAACAGTCAATATGCAATTCCTGCATTTATTTTGATTTTAGTCCACGTGGGAATTTATTGTGCATTTATCGTTATCGAGGTAAAATTGCTCGATTTCTCGCGATATTGATTTGAGGTCATATCGCCCAGCCCTTCTACAGCATGTATACAGTGTGAGACGTGTTGTGTTCACTTGCTCCAATGCAATTGTTTTTAAGTGTATACCACATACCCAACGAATTGTGTAATTTGTATGGCGGGGTGTACACATGCGTTGCAAAAACACATGCACACACTGTCACTCACGCACTTCCGTATATAGTTTATTTCAGCACCTTTTGTCATGCTGTTTTTATTTTATAGAAGGAAAGCATTATTTTGATGTCTGAGCTGTCACGAAAGAAAAAATAGAACTGTTGAAGTCAAGTCAAGCTTGTGCTTGAAATGTTTGTTCTTAGTTTCTCAGTTTTTCGTGAGCAATGGGAATTCAGTTATATTCAAACGCTGTCAGGTAAAGGCTCCATATTTTTATAGCATTATAGCACACTATTCTGTGGGCGCTAGAATTGAAGGGTTTGCGTTAGTAAAAATAGGTGGGATTAAATGAGCTGAAGTGTATCTCTTGAGTGCTCCTTAAATATTTGCCTGTGTTGGTATATTTTATTTTGGTCGTGTCATGTTTATTCTTACGCTGAAAGAGACATGAGGTGTTCGAAAAAAATAAATGATTTTTTTTTTCCCGGTCAAAACTACCAATGGTGTCTGTTTTTTTTCCCTCCGTGAAATGTACGAGTTATCACTTTGACGCACATGATGTCACGTGGCTGGAGGACTGGAAACTTGCACGAACAACATTTACGTTGAAATGTAACAATGACACATATATCGACATCTAACAAACATGCATGGGCATCTAACATTGACACTTACATTGACGTCTATAACATAAACCATTACAATCACATCTAACAAACACGGACATCTAACAGACACATCGACATCCATCATAAACATTTACATAGACATCGAAATCTAACCAACCTCTACATAGACATCTTACACACATCGACATCTAACAAACATTTACATAGACATCTAACATAAACACATCTAATATAGACACATAGATTGACATCTAACATCGACACATTGAGATCTAACATAGACATACATTGACATCTAACATAAGACTGTTACATCGACAACTAACATCGACACAAGGCTTTGTCAAATGACACGTCATGACGACATATACAGAGACACAAGGCACAACAGCATATTTTTGGTACAAATTGAACCCGATATGTTAGCTACCTCGTTCGACTTAAAGGGTTAGCGAACTTGTTATGGTGGTTGAGGCGTGGTGGCTACCCAGCTCGTGTAGTGTATATTAAACTTAAGTTAATAATTTATGACCAGTAAACACGGATGTTGTAACGCAAAACAATGTTCAAATGTTAGTTTTTTTTCAACACATTTCATGAGAAAAAGCTCTACTTGTCTGTGAGAAATGTATGTTGTAGACCCATTATATAACACAATATTACACAATTTTACATTGGAATTTCATTTAATAAAACATTGACAATTATCTTTACAAACACTGTGTATGATTCATCTTTTCATTTGTTGTTCAATGAGCAAAACAGTGGCGATCAAAACAGTGCAAATTAAATGACATTTTATAGGTATCTGGTTGCAATACAGTGAACCCTCGCTACTTCGCGGTTCACCTTTCGCGGGTTCAGTGCTTCGCGGGTCTAAAAAATATTCGGGGGCATTGTAGTTTCGCCGAGCGGCACGACGGGGCGCTGGAGTGGTTAGACGGCCGGCGTCCGCCGAAGAAGAACGTGGGCGAAGAGGAGAGTGGACAAAGAAGAGCACGTTCCCCCGGGCACGATTTGGGGCGACGTTTCGCGCGGTTCGGACCGTACCAGAGCTCCGGCCAGCGTGCGTGGCAGTTAAGCCGAAGAGGAACAACTTCCGCCCGGGCACTAGCGGGGCGACATTTCGCTCCGTTCGGGACCGTGCGAGAGCTCCGGAGGAGACCGGCCGGCGTGCGTGGTTGTTAAGCCGAAGAGGAACACCTTCCGCCCGGGCATGAGCGGAGCGCGAGGCTGTCAGTTATGAATGAATAAATGAATAAATAAATGAAGAATGCCAGGGCACACCGGACGGCGTACCAGCAGGTAAAAGTCGAAGTAATTAAATAAATACAAAAAGAAGTAATTGAATAAATACAAAAATAATGGCTGGGGAATAAAAAAATGTTTTAATAATTTTTTTTTTTTGTTATAACATGCATTTCACCCTCTCTCTCTCTACCCGTATATATATATATATATATATATATATATATATATATTATTATTTTATTTATTTATTTTTTTAAGCATTTTTGAAGGTGCGCCGCTACTTCGCACTTTTTTTTTAAAGCATTTTTGAAGGTGCGCCGCTACTTCGCACTTTTTTTTTTTTAAGCATTTTTGAAGGTGCGCCGCTACTTCGCGGATTTTCAGTTTTCGCGGGTGGTCTCGGTCCCCATTAACCGCGATAACCGAGGGTTCACTGTAGTAAGTTACATTCTAATTTACATTGACAGGTAATGGAAATGACTACTGGTAACCTCAATTGAACTGTATTTCAGTCAGAATGCCTCAAACATCATAAAAAAATAAAACGTTGAGTATTATTTCTCCTTCAAAATGTCAGAAGAAATACTCTATAATGGCCTGACGACATTAACATAGCTTATAGTATATAGCAGGGGTGGGAAAACTTTTTTATTGGCGGGCCACAATGGGTTCTAAAATTTGACAGAGGGGCTGGACCAGGAGCAGATGGATGGAGTGTTTTGGTAACCTCATCTCATCTGAGAAAAAAAATACATTTAATTTTAAATGAAAGTGAACAAAAGCTTGTCTTTGAAAAACCACACTATTTTGAAAATAAAACATTAACAAGGTTTTTTTTTTTTTTTTTCAAATTCGGCGGGCCGGATTAAAACGTTTAACGGGCCGCATGTGGCCCCCGGGCCGTAGTTTTCTCACGCCGGTATATAGCATAGCGGCATAGGTTCCCTCGTCAACATCAAGTGAGTTACCCTCTTACCAAGACCAAAATACGGGGCTCTCCATCTCCCGGTCACTTCTCCAGACCCCAACAGTCACCCTCGTTGCGAGAACTTGGAGATTCGATGTTTATTTTTTTTCCGCTTCTTCAACTTCGTGTCTGATTCTTTTCTCTTCTCTGGCTCCAGGATTCCGCTGTCAATCAGATGACGATTGAGGCGGGACTTCCGGTTCAAAGTCACCCTCAGAGTTTGCAACCATTTGAGATGGCTTCTGTGGTAATAACAACTGTCATAGGTGCAATTTGCTCTATAAAGCATTAAAAAAAAAAAATAATAATAAATTACAAAAAATAGTCAAGTACAGCACTCGTCTCATAAACTAGGTAAGAATTTAGCGTTACTAACGTTGCTACACTATAAAGAGTGTTTTACTGACTAGCTAAACCCAGTTTGCTTAAACTGATCGTACACTGGACGAAATCTTACCGTTGTCTTTTTACAAATGGATTATGAAATTGTTGCAGAAATTGTTTTGCTGTGACGGAGGGCAAGTTTTATAAGGTTCGTTCATCGGGAAGGTTTTATATTAGACGAGGATGGTCTTGTTCTTCGGATTTTTTTTTTATTTATAAAAGGCCGAGCATTTGTATTTGCGCTCAGACTGTGTTGCACAGTGCACACGAACCAAAAGCTCTAAAGAAAACACAATACCCGATCCAAACGGAGGGACGTGTTATCTTTATCTTCCACACCGCCTATCTTGTACTGGCTTGCGGGGAGGTGCTGCCGCCTATCCCGTCTGACTTTGGGCGAAATGCGGGAGGGACGACCTGAACAGAGAAATACAAAAAGAAGCAGTACAGCGTCAGTGTAACTCCTTACGGGATAATATCCTCGTCGCATAAACAAGGTAAGAATTTCACGGTATGCATTTTGGTGAACCATAAAGCGTGCTTTACTGACTGGAGCGACGTCGAGTTAGCCTAAATGTATCGTGCATTGGACTAAATCTAGCAAGTTAGAATTATACGATTTGTTCTTCGGGAAGGTTTTATATTAGAGGAGGAATTAAGATCTTGCCCTTCGGACATTTTTTGTGATAAAAGGCCGAGCATTTGCATTTGCGCACAGTATTAGTCCACGAAACAAGAAATACCCATGTACAAATAACTTGCAATTATAATAGTTGGAGCTGTAACAAAGTGTTTTTCATACGGTGTTGTATAAATTAGCAGGAAATTAGAACACAAATTAAAACACGTACAGTAGATACAAGAAGAACAACGACAGTCACATGTTGAGTCGAAAGCTAAAGAATAAAAATGTGTCTTCAAAACGTTTTAAAAGTGGACAGAGAGGGGGCTTGCCTAACATTCAATGGAGAGTCAGGGAATGGACTCCGAGTGCAAGTTTCAGGCCATCTATCTCAAGAAAGAGCTTCTGATGCACCTCAAACGGGTACTGCAAATTTAGTAAGTTCAGCGCATAGTTAATTCCCATGAGCAGGAGACTGGCAACATTTCCACAACCTCATTTTCTTAAGCAACAATGGAAACAGAGGCATGGGATGTGTCTTCTTGTCCCTCACTTGCTTGGAAGACATAGAGTACGTGTGTCAAACTCAAGGCCCGGGGCCAGATCTGGCCCACAACCTAATTTTATGTTGCCCGCAAAGGGCAAATCATCTGCATCAACTTCCTGTTTCTAGCATATTTTCTTCACAACAACACTGAGATATGAGATATTGCCAATTATTTGTTACCAATCCTCCCCTTTTAAAATAAATTGAAAAATTGTTGAACAATTACTTACTAGCTTCTGATTTCAAAACTGGCTTTCCAATCAATTTATATGGGTTCACAGTCCCTCTGAGGGAAACCACAACTACGATGTGGCCCGTCCATAAAAATGAGTTTGACACCCCTGACATAGACCTTCAGTACTTGCTTGGCCTGGTCCTCTTTTGCTTGTTCTCTGCTGACTTCCTGAAAGAGCATATACATCCATGGTTAGGTGCATAATGTCCCAAATTTGTGTTTGCTTTTTATAGTTCTGAATATCGCTGTCTTCAGGCAGTATCCAAGAAGCTCCAGAATCTTCACCTTGCAGGAGACTTCCAATGGCACGTTTTTGCAATCATTAACACTGCATCATCCAAAGAGAGCAAACCATTTTCAACATTTGAGATTGGTCAGTAATATTTACAAGTAACACCCACTCGTGTGGATTGACCAATAGATTAGATCTAGAAAAACATGAAATTACTCAAATTATGACAACATGTTTCAGCCGGACACCAGTGATATGTGACAGTATTTGCAATCTGCATTACATGTTTATAACAGCATATATGAGAATCAAAAAATAAATAAAAAGGGCAATGAAAACGGAAATTAAAATAGAAACCTCAACCTCAAGGATAGGATTTTTGTAGAAATCTCAAAATCGAAACTTTGGACCTTCTGATTTATTTTGTCAATTACCCGAAAGTAACCTTTGCCAAATGCCAACCCTTTAGCCAGAGCAGGTCACATACTGGCAGCAATTAATTTATTTGAATATTGTGACAAATAAAAATGTTTGCTGCACAGTCTATGAGTTAATTGCAGCTTTAAAAACGTAATACTGTTGTAATTTACCTGGTAGTCCGTGATAAGTTCCTCTGCAGACTGTCCGAGGAATTTCATCAAGGAATGGATTATGCCCTCCCTTCCAGCTTCAACGTTTTGCTATTTAAAAAGACACAAGATGATTAAGTGTCTTAAATAAATAAAAGCTCACATATGCATTGCTTACATCCCAAAAAGTGCATCTCAACTTTAAATAAAAAAAATAGCAAGATATCCATAAGCTCTAACAGATCTTTTATTGTTTTATTCTGTTAATGCTTATGATGGACTTATCCAAAATAGTTTGATGCAAATTCTATTTGCAGTAATAAAACACAACCCTCTTACATGACTGAGTGAACTGAGCATAGGTCTTATTTCAGTGCCAGTAACTCGGCCTTTTTTTCCAAGTATCTCCTTCAATTCCAGGGTGTAAAGTTCCATCTTGGTTAGCCAGGTTCTCTCAAATTGAACATATGTAATTTGTTTGAACTCTTTCTTAATCTGAAACATTTTTCCCTCAATTAGAACATTTTCAAAATTAAGAAATCTAAATCACGATTTAAATTTTGATTAATCGTCCAGCACTAGAAGATACAGCAGCAGGTATTACTCCTCCTCTAAAATAATAAAGGCAGTACAATCATCACTTAATTTGACACAGAGTTTGGATTAATTGCTGGACTATGGTCTGATATTTGTCCCACTTGAAACTAAATCTGAATATTGGTTATTTGAATGTGAATATCTTAACTTTGATATTTGAATTGAAACCTGAATGTTTTGAATTGAACACTGAATTATTGAATTGAAAAACTGAATTCGAATTACATAAATTGTATATTTTTAATTTGATTCTGAATTTTTCGATCATAATGTTTTTGTTAAGAACTATATCCCAATAAACTTGAATGTAGGACTTTAAAATGCGTTTTTAATTCCTCAAAAAAAAGGTCTCCTCACCAAAAATTCAATACTGCATATGCTCAAATTCAGTTTACTAAGTAAAAATTCAAGACTCAGTGACAGACATACGGGAGCTTTAGGGTGCCTCAAGGATGTGCAATGGATTCCAATCACCTTCCACCTATCACATCAACCCCCCATCCTTCAGCAGATCCACTGGCTTCCAGTCAATCAACAAATCATTTTCAAAATTCTTCTATATATTTTCAAATCTATGGCTGGCGACCAGTTCAGGGTGTAGTGCGCCTTTCGCCCGTAGTCAGCTGGGATAGGCTCCAGCACCCTCCCGTGACCCTGTACCGGATAAGCGGTGTGGATAATGACATGACACATGACTTTCAAATCTCTTCACAACCTCGCCCCTCCCTACCTTTCAGACATCATCCATATTCCCACTCCATCCCGCGCTCTCCGGTCTTCATCCTCCTCACTCCACCCCTTGCCTGCCACCATGGGGGACAGAGCCTTCAGCGATTCGGTTCTCCAGCTCTGGAACTCTCTCCACCTGACCTCTGTAATTGCACCACCCTCCCTGTGTTTAAAACTAAACTCAAAACCAATCTGTTCCGCCTTAATTACTCTCTCCAATTCCAGATATGTCCCTCATCCACTTTATTGTATTTTATCCTGCTTGATTTACGTGTTGGTGTTTCTACCCGTATTTGTGTTTTTACTTTCGTATTTTACTCTGTACAGCGGCCTTGAGTGTCCTGAAAGATGCTTCCAAAAAAAAAAAATATATATATATATATATATATATATATATAAACACACACACACACACACACACACACACACACACACATATATATGTTGTTTGTTTTTTTTTCATGGTGGAAAAAAATTTAATCTAAATAACTCTAATGAATTTGTCTTTTATCATGGTGGTCTGTAGGATGAATTGGATCAAGAGCCTGCCAAGTGCACCATGGTGGTGTTTGTTGTCCGGGAGGAAGAGGATCTTCAGCCACCACATTACATCGGGGCAGTTATTGTAGGTGTGAAGGTTCTTTGTCAGTTGCCATCTCTTGCACATAGATGTGTGATGCTGTTTGGCCTCATCTCTCCACTAAACCTGTCTTACCTAAGTAAGTTAAAACACGCTTTTGATGCACCACAAAAAAATACTCATGGAGATAGAACCAAACAAATTGACACGAATAGTGTGCGGTTTGAGTGTCAAACTAAATATTTGATAGCCCAAAAAAAAAACATTTCAGAATGTCCTTTTTAACCGTTTGTAGGTTGTATTCAGAGAAAAAAACTACAGCATTTTTCTAAAACAAAATTACATCAATTTAATGTCTTTATTCCAAAGTAACAAATATATATATATATATATATATATATATATATATATATATATATATATGTGTATATATATGTGTATATATATATATATATACACAGACCAGTTGTCCTTTCATTTTACCATGAAGAGTCCTGAGACCTCTATGGCCCTGGTTAGACGACCACCCACCGCTGTGTTGTTGGGAATAAATGTGCAACATTGTTCACCGAACATAGCACAAACACCACCTCTCTCATCCAACAATACATCAACAGTCATCCTGTTTCGGAATGCCATTAGAGATTGGTTGATAGCCGTTCATGCACAGTTTCAAACCCACTTTGCGTCCAATTACCTAATTTTTGCACGTTGTGATGATGCAGTTGACCTGTCTGCGTTCTTTGTTCTTCGTTCGAGGACTCAAATCCTGTTACTTGATCTGTTAATTTACACTTACTTACTTACTTACACTAAGGAGAACACCGATGGCTTCCATGTATGTTGAATCATTTTTTTTTTTTTTTTTGCCGTGATACTCTGCTTTCTCTTTTTTAACGTCACCGATGTCCTGTCATGACATTGGACAGTTCACACAGTTTATTAACAAACAATATAAAACATACCATTTACGATCAATCAATTACATTTTGTGAAATGGCACTCTCCAGAAACTAGAAACTACCAATAATCTATAAGCAGGGCCTAGTTATGAAAAACACATACAGATATGCACTAAGTCTCAAAACCTTTTACATTTTTGGGTGATTTATCAAATGATCTATCATATCCACACCACCACCAGATTTCCCCTCTTGATAGTGGATTGAAGTTTATTTCAACCACTATCAAAACCAGACACAGTGGTGGTGAAAAGATTCCTAACCGCTTAGCTCTGTCAGCAACATTAATGCTATTTAAATTTTCAAGAGCAACTATCATAGAAAACATGTTCATCTACATCAACTCTAGTCACAGGATACACGCTGACCCAATCCATACATGTATTATCAAGATAAGCATTAATATAATATCAATAATACAATTTCATTTGCTTATTTTGGATATCTCGTTGTCCAATTGCTATCTTTTCACGAAAGTACAGACTTTCTCCTGTAACTTTGTTCTGTGGACCAATAGTTGCCCACTTGAGTATTACTCATGGTTCCAACTCAAATCTATCAACATGTCGTCCAAGCTCCACAAATATGTCCCATCACTTTTTTTTTCTTCAATTATCTGCTTGGTGTTTGCAAATCCATTTTGATTAGTAATTGGGATTCTTACTGTTGGTATTGTACTATAGTCACATCATAGTTTGTTTATGTAACTCTGGGTTGTTCCCACATATAACACAACAACAAAAATATCAGAATAAAATTGTATACATCCAACATAGAACAGCTGCTTTTAACCACTTCAGGGTCATTTTGTCTGAAATATCCCCTCTACTTAGTCTGGTGTCTTATGAAATAAGACCACCCTATCATCAGACTTCCGCTCATCTCCTTTGTAGGAGATTTCAACCAAAATGACCTTTTTACATGTGTCAAATGAACCAATGTTGACTCTTCTACTATATTTACAGCTGTGAGAGCTGTCAATAAAACTAAACATGGCATTCCCCCTTGGGTAATTACATATGTCTTATCTTCAAACGTCTTTCAAGCATCCAGTCTCCTGGCTCCACTAGTTTAGTGCCCTGCTAGGAGACAGAAAGATCCTCACCACTCTAAATTTGTGCCTGTCTTTGTTTTTCTAACACTTTTCACATGTAGTCAGCTAAAGTTGCTTCAGCATCTATTTCCCATTTGTTCTTAAATTTGAGGTATTCTATAAGGCCTTCCAAACAATGTTTTACAACGTCTCGGTCCTAAATACAATGAAATACAATACAGTGCAACTCTCTGTATATAACTCAAATTAACTCACATAAACACATTTACAGTAGATACCAGAAAAACAACAGAACAGCAACAGTCTCATGCTGAGTCAAAGGCCCGAATATTCATCTTCAAGCGAGGTTTAAAAGTGGACAGAGAGGCGACTCGCATAACATTCAATGGAAAGTCACAGTGCTTGTCGTTTTTACAAACAGTTTTACTAATTTCCATACACTGTGTCCACTGCCTCCCCGTTTCCTCAATGCGTAGCCTTTTCACTTTTTTTTTTTTTGTTCATTCTTTTCACCAATCCAGAGCTTTGAGGGTGGTAAGCACAATTATCTTTCAAATCAACGTGAAACATTCCTATCTCTTTCACAAGTTAGTTAACAAAATGGGTACTATTATCACTGTTTATTATTTTCAGGAATACCATATCTCGGAATGATATCCTTACAAAGTACTTTTGCCACTGTCAATGCATCTGGATTTGTTGGTTAGAAAGAGTTCTAACCATTTCGAATTCACATCTATGATGACCAAACATTTATTTTATTTTTTTTCTTCACTTTGGTTTTTATCAAATAAGTCCATATGAATAATTTGAAATGGATATTGTGGTGTAGGAAAGCGTCCTCTGCGTGGACTCAAATTACCTTGTGAATTGTGTTTCGCACACGTTAAACATGCCCTACAAAAATGTTTCGAATAAGCATTAAAGCCGTAAGCCGTATAATAACGTAATATCTGATGCACCATTTCCCCTGTTGAGACATGTGTTATCCCATGACTCAATATAGCAGCCCATTTGTAAAGATTATTGTTTGGTCATACAGAGATCACGTAGCGATGTTACACCATTTTCCTCCAAAGCCTTTGTTTAACTTTGGGACTTCTATCACTAAAACGTGTATGTCCGCAACAGCTTCTTTAGCTGTATTGTCTGCAATGTGTATTCAAGGAAAACACTTATGCAATGTATGCGCTACACATTTTAAGACGACTATATGTGTAAATAGTAACACAATTTACTCTCTTTAGTTTACACGCTTTTGTTTAAGATACTAATTCTGTTGCATGAGCTGAGTAATTTGAGGAGTAACTGCTAAGTTCTTTTTCCCAGTGTCATTTGATACAACTACAGTATTTTATTTATTTATTTATTTATTTATTTCCATCTACAAATAGCACTTCTCCGTTTTCTGAAGGCGAATCTTTTTGATGCCTTTACTTTTGGTTACTTTTTTCTACTAACTCATAACAATCTAGTTTTGTACCATCCTCCTGACATAATAATGACAGCCGGGTTTAATGTTGTACATCTCTCTATAATCAGATGTGGTTTTGATAACAATGTATTCATACACTATAAATGTCCCGCCGGTGACAAAAACGTCATGTTCATCAGCAAAAGCAATGCAGAAACCGCACGTGGTACTCTCAAAACCAGAGGATGGAACAAAACTATGGTTGCACTTGTTTCTGCAATTTCCAGATTGTGGGACTAATAAAAGACCATCTTTATCTTAATCTTATATCTACAGCAATAGATACTGCATTAACTGTTCTCATGCAGTGCTTCAATGCACATTCTACGTTGTCTAGTTTGGAATAGAAGTATGCGATTGGTTTCATCTTATCTCCATGTTTCTACACTAAAACTAAGGCCTTTTGCATCTGGACAAAGGGTCAGTGCCATACTTAATACGAACACTTGTTTCCTTTCACAAAAGCTGAATATGCTTTATCAGTCCAGTGTAAGGACAATGTCATTTAGAGGTTTTCCTCATTCATCATTTTACTCAGTGGCACAGTAATTTCTGCATAATTTGGAACTCAGACTTTACAATAATTTGTTAATCTTAAGCATGTTAATTTTATTTTTATTTCCTATTTTTCTAACTTTATGACTCATTTTACTTCAACCAGTTCTACCTCAAAGTGAACAAGTACACATCAATGTTATTTGTAGTCTCTAATTTCTTCTCTGCTTTAATTCCTTGGATGTTAAGATGGCGGCGCGCATGGACGCAGCGGCTAACAGCTCCCCCTCACAGTGCTCCTTATTACTTTTTATTAGTGTTTGCTTGCTCTTATTGGCATCAACTGAGGCACAACATCGATATACCCGCCAGGACATCGTGAACATTGGATATCGATGCGAAATAACCATCACAGAGGAATTTTGCTATGATCGCAAAATTCCGAACGAACTGGCGAGGCTGCCCGGCTCACCGTGGCTGGTCATCGGGACCGGGAGGCGGCGCAGGCGACGCAGAGAGAGGAAGCAGAAGCGAGGCTGCAGGTCCGGTGTCTTGCAACGGCTGCGACGGCAGCCCCATAGGCAACCACTACCGAGTCTGCACCTCACCAACGCCAGATCCGTGGTCCACAAAATCGACGACCTGGGATTACAAATCCTGGGAAACCGCTATGTGCGCGATAGCAGTGTGATCGTCGTCACGGAAACCTGGCTGCACGCAGACGTCCCCGACGCTAGCATCCAGCTGGCCGGGCGCTCGCTACATCGCGCGGATCGGACGAGGGACACCGGTAAGAGGAGGGGCGGGGGGCTCTGTGTTTACGTGCATGAGAACTGGTGCGGCGATAGCACGATCGTCGAGAAGCACTCTTCCCCCGACATCGAAGGGCCTTATTTTCTCCCGAGGGAGCTAACGGTAGTGATTCTCACAGCTGTTTACATCCCTCCCGACGCTAGCACTAGCACGGCGCTCTCGCTACTCGCGTGCGTCATCAATAAACATCAGCGGGCGCACCCTGATGGCGGTCACATTGTAGCGGGAGACTTTAATAAGGCCAATTTAAAGACTGTACTCCCAGAGTTTCACCAGCATGTCAAGTGCCCGACGAGGAGAGACAACACTCTCGACCATGTGTACTCGAACATCAAGCACGCATACAGAGCCCTCCCACTCGCCCCCCTCGGCCAGTCAGACCACCTGTCCTTGCAGCTCGCACCTGCGTACACCCCTCTCAGGCGCAGATTCAGGCCTACCACAAAGACTGTGAAAACCTGGCGTGACGACGCCATGAGTGAATTACAGGACTGCTTTCATGACACAAACTGGGACCTCTTTGATCATCAGGACCTTGATGTCTACACGCATTGTGTACTGGACTACATCAAGTTCTGCATGGAAACTGTGTCCCAACAAAAGACTATACGGACCTTCCCAAATGCGAAGCCCTGGATGTCCAGCAGGGTTCGCGCTCTCCTCAAGGCCCGTGACGCTGCCTTCAGGTCAGGCGACAAAGCCCAGTACAGGGTGGCTCGTGCTGACCTGAGCAAAGGCATCAAGCTAGCAAAGGCAACCTACAAGGGGAGGCTGGAGGCCCACCTTGCCAGTAACAGACCACGGGAGGTGTGGCAGGGTCTACGGAGCATCACCAACTTCCGTGGCAGCAGCACGACCTCTGTAGACCCGAGTGCATCGCTGGCAGAGGAGCTTAACTGCTTCTTCGCTCGCTTTGACTCGCCCCAACCATCACACCCCCGCACTTCAAGCTCCAACTCCCCCCCACTCATCGTAGAGGAACACGGTCAACCCCAGGAAAAGCTACTGGACCCGACGGAATACCAGGCAAGGTCCTCAGAGCATGTGCCCACCAACTGTCACATGTTTTCTGCAGGATCTTCAACCGCTCCCTGGCTCAGGCAGTCATCCCCTCCTGCTTGAAAACCTCCACCATTATTCCTGTCCCCAAAAAGTCACCAGCCGTCCACCTGAATGACTACCGTCCTGTTGCTCTCACACCAGTCATTATGAAGTGCTTCGAGAGGCTGGTTCTCCAGCACATCAGGGACTGCCTTCCTCCCACTCTGGACCCCTACCAGTTTGCATACCGGGCTAACAGATCCACTGAGGACGCCATCGACACTGCTCTGCATGTTGTACTGGGCCACCTGGAACAACAGCGGAGCTATGCAAGGATGCTCTTTGTGGACTACAGCTCGGCATTCAACACGATCATCCCAGACATCCTCGTCGCCAAACTGGACACTCTCGGCCTCCCTGCCCTCACACGCATCTGGATTAAGGACTTTCTGACCAACAGACCCCAGACTGTGTTGCTCGGCCCCTACACGTCCTCCACCCTCATGCTGAGCACCGGTTCCCCCCAAGGATGCGTGCTGAGCCCTCTCCTGTACGCCCTCTACACCTACGACTGCAGCCCGGCCCACGGCAACAACACCATCGTCAAGTTTGCTGACGACACGACAGTGGTCGGTCTGATCTCGGAAGGTTACGAGACAGCCTACAGAGAGGAGGTAAAGAGACTGACAACTTGGTGCAAGGACAACAGACTGCACCTTAACTCTGCTAAAACAAAGGAGATTGTCGTCGACTTCAGGAGGAACAAGACGCTGCCGCCCCCCCTCTGCATCGAAGGCGTGTGTGTGGAGAGGGTCCACACGTTCAAGTTCCTGGGAGTACAGATCTCCGATGACCTTTCTTGGAGTCACAACACCACAGCAGTGGTAAAGAAGGTCCGCCAACGTCTGCACTTCCTGAGAGTCCTCAGGAAATTCAACCTGGACAGGAAGCTGCTGCTGGCCTTCTACCACTCGTCCATCGAGAGCCTGCTGACGTACTCTGTCTCCACCTGGTACAGCGGCTGCACTGAGGCGGACAGAGTGAGGCTCCAGAGGACAGTCAAAACAGCGCAAAGGATTATTGGCTGCCCTCTCCCCTCGCTGTCGGACATCTACACCGCCCGGTGCCTCAGAAGGGCTCTCAACATCGTCAAAGACAATACCCACCCAAACTCACACCTGTTCGACCTGTTGCCCTCTGGCAGGCGCTACAGATGCATCAAATCAAGGACCAATAGACTGAGAAACAGTTTCTTTCCGAGAGCCATCTCCATACTGAACTCTCACACACACACGAGACCACCCTAACCTTGCAAAACAGCATTGTGATGTGTTTCTATATGCCCTATTCAGTCTTATTTATTTATCTAATTTATATATTTGTCTGTATTATTGTTGTATTGCACTGGAGAGGGGAGCCCTCTAATCTCGTTGCACACTTGAGTACAATGACAATAAAGGGATTTCTATTTCTATTTCTATTTCTATTTCTAATGTAAATACTAGCCCTTCTTATCAAATTACCATCTTTTTTTTCCGTGTCATTTCCATCTGTGCATTTCATTCCAGTTACTAACTACAGTTACCTTAATAGAAAGATCATCAACTGAAGTATGAAACATAACATATTTATTTCTTCAAATCATCCTTACAGCAGAACCTAATTCTTATCCTTATTCATTTGTTCAAGTCACACCTTCTTCAATCACCAAACTCTCTCTCTGACTTCCTCCCCCTACTTGGGAACGAGCATCTAACTTCAAAGAGCTGTTAACTCTTTGTTACAGCACACTCATGAGTTACGATTACACCAATACCCATTGCCCTCTGTCAAACTTTCCTCACTCCTTTTTTTTTTTTAATTTTCCAAATTCACTGTAGCCTTACCAAAGCCACTCAAAACTATCAAGGTATCAAATCAAAAACTACAAAATCAGGAAACACCTATGCTCCTACAAGGGTTTCTCATGCTCACTTCTTCATTCAATTAAGATTTCACAACACCTACTCCTCTCTTTCTGAAAAAGACACAAGTATACAATTAAGTAAAACCCATCATCAGAATGATATACCTTGTCTGTCGGATCATGTAAGTATAAATTGTGCCATCAATAATCTTTTTCTGTAAATTAATCACATCCCCACAACTTGGGCTCTCATTGTTCTGTAAAAGTAAACCTAATTTCAATTCATGCAACCAACTCAGTGTCCTTCTGGGTCCCTCAACCACACAGGTTCTAATTCTTTTACTCTAGACAGTTTTCCACTTGCAAATCTGACTATGACACATTTCTCTTGCTCTATCATTTGGAATTAATTTATTACAAGCAATCCTACATGCACCAGTGTCACATAAAAAGGTAATTGGTGGCCCATTTACCAATAAGGTTATTTCAGCTCAGTTATTTCATCAAAGGCCAATATCTCTTGTAAATTTAGGAGGACCTCTTCATCTAGAAACTCATCTGTTCCTTGATCAGCCTCTAAATCCTGTTTAGATGCTTCCTATCCTAGTCATGCTGAAGGTTGCTTTTTCTCAGGGCAATCTCTTGCTATATGGCCTTCTTTACCACAACGCCAGCAGCCTGATGTATTTTGCCTGTTTGCTCCTCTTCCTATTCTTCCTCCTCTCTGTCGTCTGCCCCTTTGTCCTCTAAAGCTACCTAGGCCCTTTCCACCTCGATAAAAGACCTCCTGTCCTACCTGTCCTACCTGACCTGTCCTGTCTATAGACCTCTGCTTCTTTTTATTTTCTATCTTCTCAGCATGGAGGGCGTGATTTACATACTCCTCCAGGGTACCTGTTGGCAGGCAAAGGAAATGTTTATTTACCCACTTATGAATTACCTCTCTTGAGCCTGCATGTAAAGCATTCTTCAACTGCTGTTGAAATGGCCCATTTACATTACCATTTTCCTGTAGCCCGCTGTGATTTTTAAACACAGCTGTCATTCTCACTTTGTGTTGCTCAAAAGTCTCATCATCCTTTTGTTTTACTCTTCCTATTTCAGTGTAATTTGCTCTATCTGACTTTTCGCATTCCTTTCCTTTGCTTATTTTGTTTTCATTCTCTTTTTGTTTCCTGTATCCCTCTTCTCTTTTTAAGGCTACCCTCATCCAATATTCTGTTTCCTCAAAGCCATTTTTCTTCATCTTTTTGGGGTCTTTTTCGTCTTTCCTATGATTGATCCCTGCAATGCGGCTATTTTTTGTGTATTTAACTGACCATTAAAGCCATGTTCAGTTATCCATGTATCTAAATACTGAGTTTTATCAGGATCCTGTTTTTCGATGAACTTCCAATCTCTACACTGCAGCGTATCCCTGGGTTTTATTTTACTACCTAATATCCCCATTTTAGAAAATTTGGACCAGTTTGTCAACACCTAAGGTGTTCTAAAAACTGGTTTCTCATCAGTAGGACAGCAACTCAAATTTCCTGTTGTGGTAATTCTCAATTCAACCTTTTCAGGTGGAGAATTATTGCCTTTGCATCCACACCAGTCTGCTGTGTACAACCCTACTGTATTACATCGGATAAAATACCAAGTGGTATTTGTAATCCCCAATCACACCGTTCACTCACTTTACATACGGTTTGCGCAAACATTCACACACGGAATTTAAGTGTACACACAGACTCCGCCGTCCTACTTTCTCCACGGAATTTCTCGGACTCCGCCGTCATATACCTGCCATTGACTAGTATTCACAGGGTTTTTTTATTTCTCACTCCACTGTCCTTCATGGACCTGCCATCGACTAGTATGCACAGGATTTCTTATCTATACACAATTTCTTTCTCTTTTCTCTATCTTTCTTTCTTTCTCTTTTCTTATTTCATCTCTACTTCATGTCTTTCTTTGCTTTTTTTTCTTTTTTATGTTTTATTTTTATTTATTTATTCTTAATGCTCATTTATTTATTCTGAACACTTATTTATTTATTCTTAACGCGCAATGACCTCCAGTCAGTCACTTCCCCCCTAAAAAAAAATATCTCACCACTGTTGTCTTCCCTCCATTGGATCGCCGTCAACCGTCAGATCCCAGCTGGTGGGGTGAGGTCCAGTCCTGGAAAAGGATTTTTAGGCTCTCTCTAGTGAGCCTGCCATGGCCATGGTCTTTCTGGAGTTCACCACACCCGCTGGAATCCTCAGGTATCTTGGCTTCCCGCTCGAAGGACCAAAATAATGTCAGGTTCAATCACCTAAGCATTCACTGAACAAAGGCAAAATGAATGAAAGGAAGACAAGAGTTGATCTTTTACTCGCGAGGAGAACGAACGGAGGTGTGCTCAGTTACATCTCCAACTTCGTTCTGGAGCACACTCCGCCGAGCCCTCTATTTTATTTGGGAAGTCCCTAAACAATACAATGTATTTGCACTAAGGAACGAAGGGGGGAGCACCAGCAGGAACATGTAAACATTTCAGACACAAGAGGAAAGACAGACATCAATGGCAGTCATTTACTGATTGAAAAGGCAGATATGCCTTTTAGTGCTCTGGCACTAAAGTCTCAGTCCTTTTGGTTCAGAGGTGTGTCTCGGCACACCTCCTTTGATGTTGTAGACGTTGATCCTGTCTTCAGGCATCCGCTTCTCTTGAAGTCTTCTCATCCATATGGTCAAACATAGGTCACACTGTGGAACAATTCTTTTGCAATACTAATAGAGTAAAATATGGGATAAAATATATCTTCAACCTAACAATAGTGTAAACTGACATACTGAAGACTGGACAGTCATTAATTTGATTGTCCAGTCTTTCCCTCATGAGATAATGCTTCACTTAGAAAATGTGTACAGCGCGAGCTGAAAATGCATTTGCAGTACTAAACTACCACATTTCTATAACAGCTTAATTCAACGTTTCCAATGTAAATTTCTTCCTTTATATAGTGTAAACTGACATACTGAAGACTGGACAGTCATTAATTTGATTGTCCAGTATTTCCCTTATGAGATATTGCCTCACTTTGCAAATGTGCACAGCGCAAGCTGAAAATGCATTTGCAGCACAATAAAAACCCAAACTTCTATAACAGCTAAACCAAACGTTTCCAATGAAAGATTCCACCTTTATATCGTGGAAAAAGACATCCTGAAGCCTGGACAGTCATTAATTTGATTGTCCAGTATTTCCCTTATGAGATAATGCCTCACATAGCAGAATCATAAAAACATGGACGTGATGGTAAACTGTCCATTGTGCCGATAGATGGTATTCTCATGAGGTTAGGCTTGCTATGGAGAGTGGCATGGGGGTTGTGTCTCATGGTTGGAATGGGAAAGATGTCAATTTGGGACACATCGTCAGTAGTGTTCCATCAAATCACTGGGTGTTTCGGCCTTTATCACTAGACACCCTCATCGATGGTGGCCAGCGGCCGGTTGATCACGCCCGCGCTTATGTCCCATGCCCAATTAACTGTGGTGGATGGTTCTGCCCTGGGTACTCAAGTGGGATGACGCAGATTAGTGGTGGGATGGGGAGGGGGGACGGGGGTCATGTTGCTGATCTATGAGCCCAGTAGGGGTCCTTCCTCTTCATCCAGATCCACTGGCTGCTTCTTTCAGCCGCTTTAGAGAGCGATCTGACTGTGTGCCGCAGAGCCTGTCCATGGATTCCCAGGTCTTTCAGCAGCTTGATGGTTGATGAGGCCAGAAACCCTCTGCATCCAACTTCGACGGGATAGACCTTGGCTTTCCACCCTCGTTGTTGTGCGTCCGCCGCCAGTTCAGTGTAGCGCAACTTCTTACGCTCATAGGCCTCTTCAACTGCATTTTCCCACGGGACTGTGAGCTCTGCAATGTAGACAGTCTTCAATGAATGGGACCACAGCACTAAGTCTGGCCTTAGGGTGGTGGTTGCAATCTCTGCTGGGAAGATTAGTTGCTGACCTATATCGACCAGCATCTTCCAATCCCGAGCCTTGGTTAGCTGACCAACTTCTGGCTTGAGAAAAGGATGGTTGGGCTTTTCCTGTCCCTCTCGGACAAATTTTGGTGCTGTAATGGTAGTGGTGGCTCTTAAGGGCAAGGAGTTGATGGTAGTTCTCCTGCTTTCAAGCACTGCTGCCAAGCTCTTGAGGACCTGGTTGTGCCTCCAGGTATAGCGGCCTTGTGTGAGGCTGGTCTTACAACCAGTCAGGATGTGTTTGAGAGTTGCTGGTGTTGGGCAGAGGGCACAGGTTGGATCTTCGCCATACCACTGGTGGAGGTTTTTTGGGGATGGCAGCACGTCATTGGTAGCTCTGATGATGAAGCTGATGTTGCTAGCTTCCATCTCCCAGAGATCCCTCCAGCCAAGCTTTCTTTTCTCCAGGCCTTCCCACCTCATCCACTGTCCCTGCTTGGCAAGCGAGACAGCCTTTGCAGACCTTTCAGCCTCTTCCTGGCGGCGCACCTCCTCCACGACCATTTTTTTCCTCTCTGCGGTTGAGGCCTTACACCAAGTTGGTTTGCTTGCTGTAAGGCCAAAGCCTCCTCTTCCCCTCTGGACGTGTCCCACAATATCGCTGTGCCTCAGGGCTGCTGTGGCATGCTGCACTGCACTGGATGGTGTCCATTTCCGTGCAGTTGACAGGGGTGGTGCCGTTTCACTGATGGTCCGGTCTCTGGAGTCCGTCAGCGTCATCTGTAGTCTCACTTTAGAGCACTTGTATTCTTCAGTGAGACTTGTGATGGGCAGTTCGAGGACTCCTTTGCCATAGAGGCTGATGTTATTCAGACAGCGTGGGACACCAAGCCACTGTTTCACATATACTGTGATGGCTCGCTCCATCTTCTCCACAGTTGTTAGTGGGACCTCGTAGACAGTGAGTGGCCACATCACGAGAGGGAGAAGCCCAAATTGCAGACACCAGAGCTTGAGCTTCCCTGGTAGTGGAGTCTTGTTGATGTTGTTCAGGTCGTTGATGATATCCTGTCTTAGCTGCTGCACCTGGTTTTTATCCTTAAGACTTGAGTCATACCATCTGCCCAGGCTTTTGACAGGTTGTTCTGCCACCGTTGGTATTGGTTCGTCACCAATGCAGAACTTCACGTCTTTTAGCTCTCCCTTGATTATCGAGATGCTACGTGACTTGTTCGGCTTGATTTTCATCCGGGCCCAGCTGATGTTTTCCTGCAGCTTACCAAGTAGCCGCCTGGTGCAAGCTGCAGTGGTGGTCAGAGTGGTCATGTCGTCCATATATACTCGGACGGTGGAAGGCGGATCCCGTTCCTGGTTCGCTCACCCCGCCACCCATTTTGAGGCCCTGATGATGACCTCCATGGCCATTGTAAAGGCCAGGGGTGAGATCGTGCAACCTGCCATGATGCCTACTTCTACTTGCTGCCATGATGTTTTGAAGTCGGGTGTTGTGAAGCACAGCTGCAGGTCTTCAAAGTAGAATTTTACCAAGGTAGTGATGGATGTTGGAACGCGGAAGAAGTTGAAGGACTCCCAGAGAAGGCTATGCGGAACTGAACCAAAGGCATTGGCTAGGTCGAGAAAGATGACATGAAGATCCCCTTTGTTCTTCTTCGCTGCTTGAATCTGATGCCAGATCATACTGGTGTGCTCCAAGCAGCCAGAGAATCCAGAAATTCCAGCCTTTTGTACGGATGTGTCAATGTACTCGTTTTTTCTCCAGGTAGGTGGTGTGTGTCAAGACGCTGAAAAAGATTTTCCCTTCAACGTTGAGAAGGCTGATTGGCCGAAATTGACTGATATCTGCGTCCTTCTCTTTTGGAATTAGTACACCTCCAGCCCTTCGCCATGCCTTTGGTATTATCCCCTTCTGCCAGACGATTCTCATTAGCCTCCAAAGATAGCGTAGGACATCTGGTGAGTTCTTGTAGAGCTTATATGACACTCCATTTGGTCCTGGTGCAGATCCTGATCTTGCACGCCCACCATGTTCTCCACTTCTTTCCATTTTGGAGGGCCGGTCTCGATGTTGACCTCTGGTGGTCGAATGGGGGGGATATCATGTGGGATGGCTAGCTGTTCATGCCTTTTCGTGTCTTGGTAGACCTTTTCCAGGTGCTCTTCAAGTTCCTTCTTTGAAGTTTGCAGGAACCCGCTTTTGTCCTTAGCGAAGAGATCTTTGACAAACTTGAAGGGATTTTTATAGAACAGGGTTCTTGTGTGTTCCTTCTTCCTGCGAAGTTTCCTCAAGTTCTCTGCTCTTCGTAAGGTTTTCAACCGGAGCTTGATGTCCCCATGGAGCAGCATGAGACCTTCTCTCTCTGGATCAGAGGCTTTTCTCCACTGTTTCCGCAGGTCCCTTCTTTCCCTGATCAGTCTCTCTATCTCTTGTTGCCTCCTAGGTTTGGTTGGTGGTGGTATTTTGTTGGTGGTTTTCCAGCTGTTCACTCCAAAGCGCTCCTCTCCATAGTGGTAGATGATGTCACCGATGTGTTCCAGCTTTCTCTCTGCAGTGCCCACTTGTTGCTCCAACATTTTCACCAGGTCGTTATTGACGGTTTCCCACTCTCTCTTCTCAATAGTTTTGGGCCACCTCACACTCTGTCTGTGCCCTTTGATCTTGTTCTCTTTGGGAGGTCTCTGTGGCTGAGTGGGTTCTACCTCCTGCAATTCTGTGTTTATAATACCCTCCTCAGTGACAGGGGGGCTGATGCTCTGCGAACTTTGGGTTTTTTCCCGTCGCTGTGCTTCACTCGACTGATTTGACGCATTACTTCGTAAGAAGTATTGGTCAATGCGAGGCCCTTGACTCGGCTTTCCCAAACACCGCTTCTTTCCTTGGTGGATCTTCAACCCTGTAACTGATGTTACTTTTGCCCAGCCACAGGTGCAGACCTGAAGTGAGTGTCCTGCTGCCATTGTCTCATGCACCGTGTTCTTGCTCGTAGTCATGTTTGTTCCTAGGTCTGTAACCGTGTGGTCAGTCATTGAGCCATCTTGCGCCCCCGCTCTCGCAGGCTGTAGGGGTGTCATTCTTTGTAGACTTTCTGTAGCACTTGGCGGGTGTCTCCAACAAACTGAACACAGTGTCAGAGACTGCCAGCATGGGTAGCTAGCCCATGTCAGCCCCAGTGGGGTCTATTCCCTCCTGTCAGCAGTCTCTCCAGGCTGTCACACAGACTTTTTCTAAGTGTTGCTGTATCTCATGAAGGAAATACTGGACAAAGAAATTAATGACTTCCCAGGCTTCAGGATGCATTTTTACACTATATAAATGTGGAAATTTACATTGGAAACGTTTGGTTTAGCTGTTAATGAAGTTTCGTTTTTTTAGTGCTGCAAATTCATTGTCTGCTGGCGCTGTACACATTTTCTAAGTGTTGCAATATCTCATGAAGGAAATACTGGACAATCAAATTAATGACTTCCCAGGCTTCAGGATGCCTTTTTACACTATATAAATGTGGAAATTTACATTGGAAACGTTTGGTTTAGCTGTTAATGAAGTTTCGTTTTTTTAGTGCTGCAAATTCATTGTCTGCTGGCGCTGTACACTTTTTCTAAGTGTTGCAATATCTCATGAAGGAAATACTGGACAATCAAATTAATGACTTTCCAGGCTTCAGGATGCCTTTCTACACTATATAAAGGTGGAAATTTACATTGGAAACGTTTGGTTTAGCTGTTATAAAAGTTTGTTTTTTTAGTGCTGTAAATGCATTCTCAGCTCGCGCTGTACACATTTGCTATGTGAGGCATTATCTCATAAGGGAAATACTGGACAATCAAATTAATGACTTCCCAGGCTTCAGGATGCCTTTTTACACTATATAAAGGTGGAAATTTACATTGGAAACGTTTGGTTTAGCTGTTATAAAAGTTTGGTTTTTTAGTGCTGTAAATGCATTTTCAGCTCGCGCTGTACACATTTGCTATGTGAGGCATTATCTCAAAAGGGAAATACTGGACAATCAAATTAATGACTTCCCAGGCTTCAGGATGCCTTTTTACACTATATAAAGGTGGAAATTTACATTGGAAACGTTTGGTTTAGCTGTTATAAAAGTTTGGTTTTTTAGTGCTGTAAATGCATTTTCAGCTCGCGCTGTACACATTTGCTATGGTGAGGCATTATCTCATAAGGGAAATACTGGACAATCAAATTAATGACTTCCCAGGCTTCAGGATGTCTTTTTACACTATATAAAGGTGGAAATTTACATTGGAAACGTTTGGTTTAGCTGTTATAAAAGTTTGTTTTTTTTGTGCTGTAAATGCATTTTCAGCTCACGCTGTACACATTTGCTATGAGAGGCATTATCTCATAAGGGAAATATTGGACAATCAAATTAATGACTGCCCAGGCTTCAGGATGCCTTTCTACACTATATAAAGGTGGAAATTTACATTGGAAACGTTTGGTTTAGCTGTTAATGAAGTTTCGTTTTTTTAGTGCTGCAAATTCATTGTCTGCTGGCGCTGTACACTTTTTCTAAGTGTTGCAATATCTCATGAAGGAAATACTGGACAATCAAATTAATGACTTTCCAGGCTTCAGGATGCCTTTCTACACTATATAAAGGTGGAAATTTACATTGGAAACGTTTGGTTTAGCTGTTATAAAAGTTTGGTTTTTTAGTGCTGTAAATGCATTTTCAGCTCGCGCTGTACACATTTGCTATGAGAGGCATTATCTCATAAGGGAAATATTGGACAATCAAATTAATGACTGCCCAGGCTTCAGGATGTCTTTTTACACTATATAAAGGTGAAAATTTACATTGGAAACGTTTAGTTTAGCTGTTATAAAAGTTTGTTTTTTTAGTGCTGTAAATGCATTTTCAGCTCGCGCTGTACACATTTGCTATGTGAGGCATTATCTCATAAGGGAAATACTGGACAATCAAATTAATGACTTCCCAGGCTTCAGGATGCCTTTTTACACTATATAAATGTGGAAATTTACATTGGAAACGTTTGGTTTAGCTGGAAATGAAGTTTCGTTTTTTTAGTGCTGCAAATTCATTGTCTGCTGGCGCTGTACACTTTTTCTAAGTGTTGCAATATCTCATGAAGGAAATACTGGACAATCAAATTCATGACTTTCCAGGCTTCAGGATGCCTTTCTACACTATATAAAGGTGGAAATTTACATTGGACACGTTTGGTTTAGCTGTTATAAAAGTTTGGTTTTTTAGTGCTGTAAATGCATTTTCAGCTCGCGCTGTACACATTTGCTATGTGAGGCATTATCTCATAAGGGAAATACTGGACAATCAAATTAATGACTTCCCAGGCTTCAGGATGCCTTTTTACACTATATAAATGTGGAAATTTACATTGGAAACGTTTGGTTTAGCTGTTATAAAAGTTTGTTTTTTTCGTGCTGTAAATGCATTTTCAGCTCGCACTGTACACATTTGCTATGTGAGGCATTATCTCATAAGGGAAATACTGGACAATCAAATTAATGACTTCCCAGGCTTCAGGATGCCTTTTTACACTATATAAAGGTGGAAATGTACATTGGAAACGTTTGGTTTAGCTGTTATAAAAGTTTGGTTTTTTAGTGCTGTAAATGCATTTTCAGCTCGCGCTGTACTCATTTGCTATGTGAGGCATTATCTCATAAGGGAAATACTGGACAATCAAATTAATGACTTCCCAGGGTTCAGGATGCCTTTTTACACTATATAAATGTGGAAATTTACATTGGAAACGTTTGGTTTAGCTGTTAATGAAGTTTCGTTTTTTTAGTGCTGAAAATTCATTGTCTGCTGGCGCTGTACACTTTTTCTAAGTGTTGCAATATCTCATGAAGGAAATACTGGACAATCAAATTAATGACTTTCCAGGCTTCAGGATGCCTTTCTACACTATATAAAGGTGGAAATTTACATTGGAAACGTTTGGTTTAGCTGTTATAAAAGTTTGGTTTTTTAGTGCTGTAAATGCTATGTGAGGCATTATCTCATAAGGGAAATATTGGACAATCAAATTAATGACTGCCCAGGCTTCAGGATGTCTTTTTTACACTATATAAAGGTGGAAATTTACATTGGAAACGTTTAGTTTAGCTGTTATAAAAGTTAGTTTTTTTAGTGCTGTAAATGCATTTTCAGCTCGCGCTGTACACATTTGCTATGTGAGGCATTATCTCATAAGGGAAATACTGGACAATCAAATTAATGACTTCCCAGGCTTCAGGATGCCTTTTTACACTATATAAATGTGGAAATTTACATTGGAAACGTTTGGTTTAGCTGTTAATGAAGTTTCGTTTTTTTAGTGCTGCAAATTCATTGTCTGCTGGCGCTGTACACTTTTTCTAAGTGTTGCAATATCTCATGAAGGAAATACTGGACAATCAAATTAATGACTTCCCAGGCTTCAGGATGCCTTTTTACACTATATAAATGTGGAAATTTACATTGGAAACGTTTGGTTTAGCTGTTAATGAAGTTTCGTTTTTTTAGTGCTGCAAATTCATTGTCTGCTGTCGCTGTACACTTTTTCTAAGTGTTGCAATATCTCATGAAGGAAATACTGGACAATCAAATTAATGACTTTCCAGGCTTCAGGATGCCTTTTTACACTATATAAAGGTGTAAATTTACATTGGAAACGTTTGGTTTAGCTGTTATAAACGTTTGTTTTTTTAGTGCTGTAAATGCATTTTCAGCTCGCGCTGTACACATTTGCTATGTGAGGCATTATCCCATAAGGGAAATACTGGACAATCAAATTAATGACTTACCAGGCTTCAGGAGACCTTTTTACACTATATAGAGGTGGAAATTTACATTGGAAACGTTTAGTTTAGCTGTTATAAAAGTTTGTTTTTTTAGTGCTGTAAATGCATTTTCAGCTCGCGCTGTACACATTTGCTATGTGAGGCATTATCTCATAAGGGAAATAATGGACAATCAAATTAATGACTTCCCAGGCTTCAGGATGCCTTTTTACACTATATAAATGTGGAAATTTACATTGGAAACGTTTGGTTTAGCTGTTAATGAAGTTTCGTTTTTTTAGTGCTGCAAATTCATTGTCTGCTGGCGCTGTACACTTTTTCTAAGTGTTGCATTTTCTCATGAAGGAAATACTGGACAATCAAATTAATGACTTTCCAGGCTTCAGGATGCCTTTTTACACTATATAAAGGTGGAAATTTACATTGTAAACGTTTGGTTTAGCTGTTATAAAAGTTTGGTTTTTTAGTGCTGTAAATGCATTTTCAGCTCGCGCTGTACACATTTGCTATGTGAGACATTATCTCATAATGGAAATGCTGGACAATCAAATTAATGACTTCCCAGGCTTCAGGAGACCTTTTTACACTATATAATTGTGGAAATTTACATTGGAAACGTTTGGTTTAGCTGTTATAAAAGTTTGGTTTTTTAGTGCTGTAAATGCATTTTCAGCTCGCGCTGTACACATTTGCTATGAGAGGCATTATCTCATAAGGAAAATATTGGACAATCAAATTAATGACTGCCCAGGCTTCAGGATATCTTTTTACACTATATAAAGGTGGAAATTTACATTGGAAACGTTTGGTTTAGCTGTTAATGAAGTTTCGTTTTTTTAGTGCTGCAAATTCATTGTCTGCTGGCGCTGTACACTTTTTCTAAGTGTTGCAATATCTCATGAAGGAAATACTGGACAATCAAATTAATGACTTTCCAGGCTTCAGGATGCCTTTCTACACTATATAAAGGTGGAAATTTACATTGGAAACGTTTGGTTTAGCTGTTATAAAAGTTTGGTTTTTTAGTGCTGTAAATGCATTTTCAGCTCGCGCTGTACACATTTGCTATGAGAGGCATTATCTCATAAGGGAAATATTGGACAATCAAATTAATGACTGCCCAGGCTTCAGGATGTCTTTTTACACTATATAAAGGTGAAAATTTACATTGGAAACGTTTAGTTTAGCTGTTATAAAAGTTTGTTTTTTTAGTGCTGTAAATGCATTTTCAGCTCGCGCTGTACACATTTGCTATGTGAGGCATTATCTCATAAGGGAAATACTGGACAATCAAATTAATGACTTCCCAGGCTTCAGGATGCCTTTTTACACTATATAAATGTGGAAATTTACATTGGAAACGTTTGGTTTAGCTGTAAATGAAGTTTCGTTTTATTAGTGCTGCAAATTCATTGTCTGCTGGCGTTGTACACTTTTTCTAAGTGTTGCAATATCTCATGTAGGAAATACTGGACAATCAAATTAATGACTTTCCAGGCTTCAGGATGCCTTTCTACACTATATAAAGGTGGAAATTTACATTGGAAACGTTTGGTTTAGCTGTTATAAAAGTTTGGTTTTTTAGTGCTGTAAATGCATTTTCAGCTCGCGCTGTACACATTTGCTATGAGAGGCATTATCTCATAAGGGAAATATTGGACAATCAAATTAATGACTGCCCAGGCTTCAGGATGTTTTTTTTACACTATATAAAGGTGGAAATTTACATTGGAAACGTTTGGTTTAGCTGTTATAAAAGTTTGGTTTTTTAGTGCTGTAAATGCATTTTCAGCTCGCGCTGTACACATTTTCTATGAGAGGCATTATCTCATAAGGGAAATATTGGACAATCAAATTAATGACTGCCCAGGCTTCAGGATGTCTTTTTACACTATATAAAGGTGGAAATTTACATTGGAAACGTTTAGTTTAGCTGTTATAAAAGTTTGTTTTTTTAGTGCTGTAAATGCATTTTCAGCTCGCGCTGTACATATTTGCTATGTGAGGCATTATCTCATAAGGGAAATACTGGACAATCAAATTAATGACTTCCCAGGCTTCAGGATGCCTTTTTACACTATATAAATGTGGAAATTTACATTGGAAACGTTTGGTTTAGCTGTTATAAAAGTTTGTTTTTTTCGTGCTGTAAATGCATTTTCAGCACTAAAAAACCATACTTTTATAACAGCTAAACCAAACGTTTCCAATGTAAATTTCCACCTTTATATAGTGTAAAAAGACATCCTGAAGCCTGGGCAGTCATTAATTTGATTGTCCAATATTTCCCTTATGAGATAATGCCTCTCATAGCAAATGTGTACAGCGCGAGCTGAAAATGCATTTACAGCACTAAAAAACCAAACTTTTATTACAGCTAAACCAAACGTTTCCAATGTAAATTTCCACCTTTATATAGTGTAAAAAGGCATCCTGAAGCCTGGAAAGTCATTAATTTGATTGTCCAGTATTTCCTTCATGAGATATTGCAACACTTAGAAAAAGTGTACAGCGCCAGCAGACAATGAATTTTCAGCACTAAAAAACGAAACTTCATTAACAGCTAAACCAAACGTTTCCAATGTAAATTTCCACATTTATAGAGTGTAAAAAGGCATCCTGAAGCCTGGGAAGTCATTAATTTGATTGTCCAGTATTTCCCTTATGAGATAATGCCTCACATAGCAAATGTGTACAGTGCGAGCTGAAAATGCATTTTCAGCACTAAAAAACCAAACTTTTATAACAGCTAAACCAAACGTTTCCAATGTAAATTTCCACCTTTATATAGTGTAAAAAGACATCCTGAAGCCTGGGCAGTCATTCATTTGATTGTCCAATATTTCCCTTATGAGATAATGCCTCTCATAGCAAATGTGTACAGCGCGAGCTGAAAATGCATTTACAGCACTAAAAAACCAAACTTTTATAACAGCTAAACCAAACGTTTCCAATGTACATTTCCACCTTTATATAGTGTAGAAAGGCATCCTGAAGCCTGGAAAGTCATTAATTTGATTGTCCAGTATTTCCTTCATGAGATATTGCAACACTTAGAAAAAGTGTACAGCGCCAGCAGACAATGAATTTTCAGCACTAAAAAAACGAAACTTCATTAACAGCTAAACTAAACGTTTCCAATGTAAATTTCCACCTTTATATAGTGTAAAAAGACATCCTGAAGCCTGGGCAGTCATTAATTTGATTGTCCAATATTTCCATTATGAGATAATGCCTCTCATAGCAAATGTGTACAGCGCGAGCTGAAAATGCATATACAGCACTAAAAAACCAAACTTTTATAACAGCTAAACCAAACGTTTCCAATGTAAATTTCCACCTTTATATAGTGTAGAAAGGCATCCTGAAGCCTGGAAAGTCATTAAATTGATTGTCCAGTATTTCCTTCATGAGAAATTGCAACACTTAGAAAAAGTGTACAGCGCCAGCAGACAATGAATTTTCAGCACTAAAAAAACGAAACTTCATTAACAGCTAAACCAAACGTTTCCAATGTAAATTTCCACATTTATAGAGTGTAAAAAGGCATCCTGAAGCCTGGGAAGTCATTAATTTGATTGTCCAGTATTTCCCTTATGAGATAATGCCTCACATAGCAAATGTGTACAGTGCGAGCTGAAAATGCATTTTCAGCACTAAAAAACCAAACTTTTATAACAGCTAAACCAAACGTTTCCAATGTAAATTTCCACCTTTATATAGTGTAAAAAGACATCCTGAAGCCTGGGCAGTCATTAATTTGATTGTCCAATATTTCCCTTATGAGATAATGCCTCTCATAGCAAATGTGTACAGCGCGAGCTGAAAATGCATTTACAGCACTAAAAAACCAAACTTTTATAACAGCTAAACCAAACGTTTCCAATGTAAATTTCCACCTTTATATAGTGTAAAAAGACATCCTGAAGCCTGGGCAGTCATTAATTTGATTGTCCAGTATTTCCCTTATGAGATAATGCCTCACATAGCAAATGTGTACAGCGCGAGCTGAAAATGCATTTACAGCACTAAAAAAACAAACTTTTATAACAGCTAAACCAAACGTTTCCAATGTAAATTTCCACCTTTATATAGTGTAGAAAGGCATCCTGAAGCCTGGGCAGTCATTAATTTGATTGTCCAATATTTCCCTTATGAGATAATGCCTCTCATAGCAAATGTGTACAGCGCGAGCTGAAAATGCATTTACAGCACTAAAAAACCAAACTTTTATAACAGCTAAACCAAACGTTTCCAATGTAAATTTCCACCTTTATAAAGTGTAGAAAGGCATCCTGAAGCCTGGAAAGTCATTAATTTGATTGTCCAGTATTTCCTACATGAGATATTGCAAAACTTAGAAAAAGTGTACAGCGCCAGCAGACAATGAATTTTCAGCAATAAAAAAACGAAACTTCATTAACAGCTAAACCAAACGTTTCCAATGTAAATTTCCACATTTATAGAGTGTAAAAAGGCATCCTGAAGCCTGGGAAGTCATTAATTTGATTGTCCAGTATTTCCCTTATGAGATAATGCCTCACATAGCAAATGTGTACAGTGCGAGCTGAAAATGCATTTTCAGCACTAAAAAACCAAACTTTTATAACACCTAAACCAAACGTTTCCAATGTAAATTTCCACCTTTATATAGTGTAAAAAGACATCCTGAAGCCTGGGCAGTCATTAATTTGATTGTCCAATATTTCCCTTATGAGATAATGCCTCTCATAGCAAATGTGTACAGCGCGAGCTGAAAATGCATTTACAGCACAAAAAAAACAAACTTTTATAACAGCTAAACCAAACGTTTCCAATGTAAATTTCCACCTTTATATAGTGTAAAAAGGCATCCTGAAGCCTGGAAAGTCATTAATTTGATTGTCCAGTATTTCCTTCATGAGATATTGCAACACTTAGAAAAAGTGTACAGCGCCAGCAGACAATGAATTTTCAGCACTAAAAAACGAAACTTCATTAACAGCTAAACCAAACGTTTCCAATGTAAATTTCCACATTTATAGAGTGTAAAAAGGCATCCTGAAGCCTGGGAAGTCATTAATTTGATTGTCCAGTATTTCCCTTATGAGATAATGCCTCACATAGCAAATGTGTACAGTGCGAGCTGAAAATGCATTTTCAGCACTAAAAAACCAAACTTTTATAACAGCTAAACCAAACGTTTCCAATGTAAATTTCCACCTTTATATAGTGTAAAAAGACATCCTGAAGCCTGGGCAGTCATTCATTTGATTGTCCAATATTTCCCTTATGAGATAATGCCTCTCATAGCAAATGTGTACAGCGCGAGCTGAAAATGCATTTACAGCACTAAAAAAACCAAACTTTTATAACAGCTAAACCAAACGTTTCCAATGTACATTTCCACCTTTATATAGTGTAGAAAGGCATCCTGAAGCCTGGAAAGTCATTAATTTGATTGTCCAGTATTTCCTTCATGAGATATTGCAACACTTAGAAAAAGTGTACAGCGCCAGCAGACAATGAATTTTCAGCACTAAAAAAACGAAACTTCATTAACAGCTAAACTAAACGTTTCCAATGTAAATTTCCACCTTTATATAGTGTAAAAAGACATCCTGAAGCCTGGGCAGTCATTAATTTGATTGTCCAATATTTCCCTTATGAGATAATGCCTCTCATAGCAAATGTGTACAGCGCGAGCTGAAAATGCATATACAGCACTAAAAAACCAAACTTTTATAACAGCTAAACCAAACGTTTCCAATGTAAATTTCCACCTTTATATAGTGTAGAAAGGCATCCTGAAGCCTGGAAAGTCATTAAATTGATTGTCCAGTATTTCCTTCATGAGAAATTGCAACACTTAGAAAAAGTGTACAGCGCCAGCAGACAATGAATTTTCAGCACTAAAAAAACGAAACTTCATTAACAGCTAAACCAAACGTTTCCAATGTAAATTTCCACATTTATAGAGTGTAAAAAGGCATCCTGAAGCCTGGGAAGTCATTAATTTGATTGTCCAGTATTTCCCTTATGAGATAATGCCTCACATAGCAAATGTGTACAGTGCGAGCTGAAAATGCATTTTCAGCACTAAAAAACCAAACTTTTATAACAGCTAAACCAAACGTTTCCAATGTAAATTTCCACCTTTATATAGTGTAAAAAGACATCCTGAAGCCTGGGCAGTCATTAATTTGATTGTCCAATATTTCCCTTATGAGATAATGCCTCTCATAGCAAATGTGTACAGCGCGAGCTGAAAATGCATTTACAGCACTAAAAAAACAAACTTTTATAACAGCTAAACCAAACGTTTCCAATGTAAATTTCCACCTTTATATAGTGTAGAAAGGCATCATGAAGCCTGGAAAGTCATTAATTTGATTGTCCAGTATTTCCTTCATGAGATATTGCAACACTTAGAAAAAGTGTACAGCGCCAGCAGACAATGAATTTTCAGCACTAAAAAAACGAAACTTCATTAACAGCTAAACCAAACGTTTCCAATGTAAATTTCCACATTTATAGAGTGTAAAAAGGCATCCTGAAACCTGGGAAGTCATTAATTTGATTGTCCAGTATTTCCCTTATGAGATAATGCCTCACATAGCAAATGTGTACAGTGCGAGCTGAAAATGCATTTTCAGCACTAAAAAACCAAACTTTTATAACAGCTAAACCAAACGTTTCCAATGTAAATTTCCACCTTTAGATAGTGTAAAAAGACATCCTGAAGCCTGGGCAGTCATTAATTTGATTGTCCAGTATTTCCCTTATGAGATAATGCCTCACATAGCAAATGTGTACAGTGCGAGCTGAAAATGCATTTTCAGCACTAAAAAAAACAAACTTTTATAACAGCTAAACCAAACGTTTCCAATGTAAATTTCCACCTTTATATAGTGTAAAAAGACATCCTGAAGCCTGGGCAGTCATTAATTTGATTGTCCAATATTTCCCTTATGAGATAATGCCTCTCATAGCAAATGTGTACAGCGCGAGCTGAAAATGCATTTACAGCACTAAAAAACCAAACTTTTATAACAGCTAAACCAAACGTTTCCAATGTAAATTTCCACCTTTATATAGTGTAGAAAGGCATCCTGAAGCCTGGAAAGTCATTAATTTGATTGTCCAGTATTTCCTTCATGAGATATTGCAACACTTAGAAAAAGTGTACAGCGCCAGCAGACAATGAATTTTCAGCACTAAAAAAACGAAACTTCATTAACAGCTAAACCAAACGTTTCCAATGTAAATTTCCACATTTATAGAGTGTAAAAAGGCATCCTGAAGCCTGGGAAGTCATTAATTTGATTGTCCAGTATTTCCCTTATGAGATAATGCCTCACATAGCAAATGTGTACAGTGCGAGCTGAAAATGCATTTTCAGCACTAAAAAAACAAACTTTTATAACAGCTAAACCAAACGTTTCCAATGTAAATTTCCACCTTTATATAGTGTAAAAAGACATCCTGAAGCCTGGGCAGTCATTAATTTGATTGTCCAGTATTTCCCTTATGAGATAATGCCTCACATAGCAAATGTGTACAGTGCGAGCTGAAAATGCATTTTCAGCACTAAAAAAAACAAACTTTTATAACAGCTAAACCAAACGTTTCCAATGTAAATTTCCACCTTTATATATTGTAAAAAGACATCCTGAAGCCTAGGCAGTCATTAATTTGATTGTCCAATATTTCCCTTATGAGACAATGCCTCTCATAGCAAATGTGTACAGCGCGAGCTGAAAATGCATTTTCAGCACTAAAAAAACAAACTTTTATAACAGCTAAACCAAACGTTTCCAATGTACATTTCCACCTTTATATAGTGTAGAAAGGCATCCTGAAGCCTGGAAAGTCATTGATTTGATTGTCCAGTATTTCCTTCATGAGATATTGCAACACTTAGAAAAAGTGTACAGCGCCAGCAGACAATGAATTTTCAGCACTAAAAAAACGAAACTTCATTAACAGCTAAACTAAACGTTTCCAATGTAAATTTCCAACTTTATATAGAGTAAAAAGACATCCTGAAGCCTGGGCAGCCATTAATTTGATTGTCCAATATTTCCCTTATGAGATAATGCCTCTCATAGCAAATGTGTACAGCGCGAGCTGAAAATGCATTTACAGCACTAAAAAACCAAACTTTTATAACAGCTAAACCAAACGTTTCCAATGTAAATTTCCACCTTTATATAGTGTAAAAAGACATCCTGAAGCCTGGGCAGTCATTAATTTGATTGTCCAATATTTCCCTTATGAGATAATGCCTCTCATAGCAAATGTGTACAGCGCGAGCTGAAAATGCATTTACAGCACTAAAAAACCAAACTTTTATAACAGCTAAACCAAACGTTTCCAATGTAAATTTCCACCTTTATATAGTGTAGAAAGGCATCCTGAAGCCTGGAAAGTCATTAATTTGTTTGTCCAGTATTTCCTTCATGAGATATTGCAACACTTAGAAAAAGTGTACAGCGCCAGCAGACAATGAATTTTCAGCACTAAAAAAAACGAAACTTCATTAACAGCTAAACTAAACGTTTCCAATGTAAATTTCCACCTTTATATAGTGTAAAAAGACATCCTGAAGCCTGGGCAGTCATTAATTTGATTGTCCAATATTTCCCTTATGAGATAATGCCTCTCATAGCAAATGTGTACAGCGCGAGCTGAAAATGCATTTACAGCACTAAAAAACCAAACTTTTATAACAGCTAAACCAAACGTTTCCAATGTACATTTCCACCTTTATATAGTGTAGAAAGGCATCCTGAAGCCTGGAAAGTCATTAATTTGATTGTCCAGTATTTCCTTCATGAGATATTGCAACACTTAGAAAAAGTGTACAGCGCCAGCAGACAATGAATTTTCAGCACTAAAAAAACGAAACTTCATTAACAGCTAAACTAAACGTTTCCAATGTAAATTTCCACCTTTATATAGTGTAAAAAGACATCCTGAAGCCTGGGCAGTCATTAATTTGATTGTCCAATATTTCCCTTATGAGATAATGCCTCTCATAGCAAATGTGTACAGCGCGAGCTGAAAATGCATATACAGCACTAAAAAACCAAACTTTTATAACAGCTAAACCAAACGTTTCCAATGTAAATTTCCACCTTTATATAGTGTAGAAAGGCATCCTGAAGCCTGGAAAGTCATTAAATTGATTGTCCAGTATTTCCTTCATGAGAAATTGCAACACTTAGAAAAAGTGTACAGCGCCAGCAGACAATGAATTTTCAGCACTAAAAAAACGAAACTTCATTAACAGCTAAACCAAACGTTTCCAATGTAAATTTCCACATTTATAGAGTGTAAAAAGGCATCCTGAAGCCTGGGAAGTCATTAATTTGATTGTCCAGTATTTCCCTTATGAGATAATGCCTCACATAGCAAATGTGTACAGTGCGAGCTGAAAATGCATTTTCAGCACTAAAAAACCAAACTTTTATAACAGCTAAACCAAACGTTTCCAATGTAAATTTCCACCTTTATATAGTGTAAAAAGACATCCTGAAGCCTGGGCAGTCATTAATTTGATTGTCCAATATTTCCCTTATGAGATAATGCCTCTCATAGCAAATGTGTACAGCGCGAGCTGAAAATGCATTTACAGCACTAAAAAAACAAACTTTTATAACAGCTAAACCAAACGTTTCCAATGTAAATTTCCACCTTTATATAGTGTAGAAAGGCATCATGAAGCCTGGAAAGTCATTAATTTGATTGTCCAGTATTTCCTTCATGAGATATTGCAACACTTAGAAAAAGTGTACAGCGCCAGCAGACAATGAATTTTCAGCACTAAAAAAACGAAACTTCATTAACAGCTAAACCAAACGTTTCCAATGTAAATTTCCACATTTATAGAGTGTAAAAAGGCATCCTGAAACCTGGGAAGTCATTAATTTGATTGTCCAGTATTTCCCTTATGAGATAATGCCTCACATAGCAAATGTGTACAGTGCGAGCTGAAAATGCATTTTCAGCACTAAAAAACCAAACTTTTATAACAGCTAAACCAAACGTTTCCAATGTAAATTTCCACCTTTAGATAGTGTAAAAAGACATCCTGAAGCCTGGGCAGTCATTAATTTGATTGTCCAGTATTTCCCTTATGAGATAATGCCTCACATAGCAAATGTGTACAGTGCGAGCTGAAAATGCATTTTCAGCACTAAAAAAAACAAACTTTTATAACAGCTAAACCAAACGTTTCCAATGTAAATTTCCACCTTTATGTAGTGTAAAAAGACATCCTGAAGCCTGGGCAGTCATTAATTTGATTGTCCAATATTTCCCTTATGAGATAATGCCTCTCATAGCAAATGTGTACAGCGCGAGCTGAAAATGCATTTACAGCACTAAAAAACCAAACTTTTATAACAGCTAAACCAAACGTTTCCAATGTAAATTTCCACCTTTATATAGTGTAGAAAGGCATCCTGAAGCCTGGAAAGTCATTAATTTGATTGTCCAGTATTTCCTTCATGAGATATTGCAACACTTAGAAAAAGTGTACAGCGCCAGCAGACAATGAATTTTCAGCACTAAAAAAACGAAACTTCATTAACAGCTAAACCAAACGTTTCCAATGTAAATTTCCACATTTATAGAGTGTAAAAAGGCATCCTGAAGCCTGGGAAGTCATTAATTTGATTGTCCAGTATTTCCCTTATGAGATAATGCCTCACATAGCAAATGTGTACAGTGCGAGCTGAAAATGCATTTTCAGCACTAAAAAAACAAACTTTTATAACAGCTAAACCAAACGTTTCCAATGTAAATTTCCACCTTTATATAGTGTAAAAAGACATCCTGAAGCCTGGGCAGTCATTAATTTGATTGTCCAGTATTTCCCTTATGAGATAATGCCTCACATAGCAAATGTGTACAGTGCGAGCTGAAAATGCATTTTCAGCACTAAAAAAAACAAACTTTTATAACAGCTAAACCAAACGTTTCCAATGTAAATTTCCACCTTTATATATTGTAAAAAGACATCCTGAAGCCTAGGCAGTCATTAATTTGATTGTCCAATATTTCCCTTATGAGACAATGCCTCTCATAGCAAATGTGTACAGCGCGAGCTGAAAATGCATTTTCAGCACTAAAAAAACAAACTTTTATAACAGCTAAACCAAACGTTTCCAATGTACATTTCCACCTTTATATAGTGTAGAAAGGCATCCTGAAGCCTGGAAAGTCATTGATTTGATTGTCCAGTATTTCCTTCATGAGATATTGCAACACTTAGAAAAAGTGTACAGCGCCAGCAGACAATGAATTTTCAGCACTAAAAAAACGAAACTTCATTAACAGCTAAACTAAACGTTTCCAATGTAAATTTCCAACTTTATATAGAGTAAAAAGACATCCTGAAGCCTGGGCAGCCATTAATTTGATTGTCCAATATTTCCCTTATGAGATAATGCCTCTCATAGCAAATGTGTACAGCGCGAGCTGAAAATGCATTTACAGCACTAAAAAACCAAACTTTTATAACAGCTAAACCAAACGTTTCCAATGTAAATTTCCACCTTTATATAGTGTAAAAAGACATCCTGAAGCCTGGGCAGTCATTAATTTGATTGTCCAATATTTCCCTTATGAGATAATGCCTCTCATAGCAAATGTGTACAGCGCGAGCTGAAAATGCATTTACAGCACTAAAAAACCAAACTTTTATAACAGCTAAACCAAACGTTTCCAATGTAAATTTCCACCTTTATATAGTGTAGAAAGGCATCCTGAAGCCTGGAAAGTCATTAATTTGATTGTCCAGTATTTCCTTCATGAGATATTGCAACACTTAGAAAAAGTGTACAGCGCCAGCAGACAATGAATTTTCAGCACTAAAAAAAACGAAACTTCATTAACAGCTAAACTAAACGTTTCCAATGTAAATTTCCACCTTTATATAGTGTAAAAAGACATCCTGAAGCCTGGGCAGTCATTAATTTGATTGTCCAATATTTCCCTTATGAGATAATGCCTCTCATAGCAAATGTGTACAGCGCGAGCTGAAAATGCATTTACAGCACTAAAAAACCAAACTTTTATAACAGCTAAACCAAACGTTTCCAATGTAAATTTCCACCTTTATATAGTGTAGAAAGGCATCCTGAAGCCTGGAAAGTCATTAATTTGATTGTACAGTATTTCCTTCATGAGATATTGCAACACTTAGAAAAAGTGTACAGCGCCAGCAGACAATGAATTTTCAGCACTAAAAAAACGAAACTTCATTAACAGCTAAACCAAACGTTTCCAATGTAAATTTCCACATTTATAGAGTGTAAAAAGGCATCCTGAAGCCTGGGAAGTCATTAATTTGATTGTCCAGTATTTCCCTTATGAGATAATGCCTCACATAGCAAATGTGTACAGTGCGAGCTGAAAATGCATTTTCAGCACTAAAAAACCAAACTTTTATAACAGCTAAACCAAACGTTTCCAATGTAAATTTCCACCTTTATATAGTGTAAAAAGACATCCTGAAGCCTGGGCAGTCATTAATTTGATTGTCCAATATTTCCCTTATGAGATAATGCCTCTCATAGCAAATGTGTACAGCGCGAGCTGAAAATGCATTTACAGCACTAAAAAACCAAACTTTTATAACAGCTAAACCAAACGTTTCCAATGTAAATTTCCACCTTTATATAGTGTAGAAAGGCATCCTGAAGCCTGGGCAGTCATTAATTTGATTGTCCAATATTTCCCTTATGAGATAATGCCTCTCATAGCAAATGTGTACAGCGCGAGCTGAAAATGCATTTTCAGCACTAAAAAAAACAAACTTTTATAACAGCTAAACCAAACGTTTCCAATGTAAATTTCCACCTTTAGATAGTGTAAAAAGACATCCTGAAGCCTGGGCAGTCATTAATTTGATTGTCCAGTATTTCCCTTATGAGATAATGCCTCACATAGCAAATGTGTACAGTGCGAGCTGAAAATGCATTTTCAGCACTAAAAAAAACAAACTTTTATAACAGCTAAACCAAACGTTTCCAATGTAAATTTCCACCTTTATATAGTGTAAAAAGACATCCTGAAGCCTGGGCAGTCATTAATTTGATTGTCCAATATTTCCCTTATGAGATAATGCCTCTCATAGCAAATGTGTACAGCGCGAGCTGAAAATGCATTTACAGCACTAAAAAACCAAACTTTTATAACAGCTAAACCAAACGTTTCCAATGTAAATTTCCACCTTTATATAGTGTAGAAAGGCATCCTGAAGCCTGGAAAGTCATTAATTTGATTGTCCAGTATTTCCTTCATGAGATATTGCAACACTTAGAAAAAGTGTACAGCGCCAGCAGACAATGAATTTTCAGCACTAAAAAAACGAAACTTCATTAACAGCTAAACCAAACGTTTCCAATGTAAATTTCCACATTTATAGAGTGTAAAAAGGCATCCTGAAGCCTGGGAAGTCATTAATTTGATTGTCCAGTATTTCCCTTATGAGATAATGCCTCACATAGCAAATGTGTACAGTGCGAGCTGAAAATGCATTTTCAGCACTAAAAAAACAAACTTTTATAACAGCTAAACCAAACGTTTCCAATGTAAATTTCCACCTTTATATAGTGTAAAAAGACATCCTGAAGCCTGGGCAGTCATTAATTTGATTGTCCAGTATTTCCCTTATGAGATAATGCCTCACATAGCAAATGTGTACAGTGCGAGCTGAAAATGCATTTTCAGCACTAAAAAAAACAAACTTTTATAACAGCTAAACCAAACGTTTCCAATGTAAATTTCCACCTTTATATATTGTAAAAAGACATCCTGAAGCCTAGGCAGTCATTAATTTGATTGTCCAATATTTCCCTTATGAGACAATGCCTCTCATAGCAAATGTGTACAGCGCGAGCTGAAAATGCATTTTCAGCACTAAAAAAACAAACTTTTATAACAGCTAAACCAAACGTTTCCAATGTACATTTCCACCTTTATATAGTGTAGAAAGGCATCCTGAAGCCTGGAAAGTCATTGATTTGATTGTCCAGTATTTCCTTCATGAGATATTGCAACACTTAGAAAAAGTGTACAGCGCCAGCAGACAATGAATTTTCAGCACTAAAAAAACGAAACTTCATTAACAGCTAAACTAAACGTTTCCAATGTAAATTTCCAACTTTATATAGAGTAAAAAGACATCCTGAAGCCTGGGCAGCCATTAATTTGATTGTCCAATATTTCCCTTATGAGATAATGCCTCTCATAGCAAATGTGTACAGCGCGAGCTGAAAATGCATTTACAGCACTAAAAAACCAAACTTTTATAACAGCTAAACCAAACGTTTCCAATGTAAATTTCCACCTTTATATAGTGTAAAAAGACATCCTGAAGCCTGGGCAGTCATTAATTTGATTGTCCAATATTTCCCTTATGAGATAATGCCTCTCATAGCAAATGTGTACAGCGCGAGCTGAAAATGCATTTACAGCACTAAAAAACCAAACTTTTATAACAGCTAAACCAAACGTTTCCAATGTAAATTTCCACCTTTATATAGTGTAGAAAGGCATCCTGAAGCCTGGAAAGTCATTAATTTGATTGTCCAGTATTTCCTTCATGAGATATTGCAACACTTAGAAAAAGTGTACAGCGCCAGCAGACAATGAATTTTCAGCACTAAAAAAAACGAAACTTCATTAACAGCTAAACTAAACGTTTCCAATGTAAATTTCCACCTTTATATAGTGTAAAAAGACATCCTGAAGCCTGGGCAGTCATTAATTTGATTGTCCAATATTTCCCTTATGAGATAATGCCTCTCATAGCAAATGTGTACAGCGCGAGCTGAAAATGCATTTACAGCACTAAAAAACCAAACTTTTATAACAGCTAAACCAAACGTTTCCAATGTAAATTTCCACCTTTAGATAGTGTAAAAAGACATCCTGAAGCCTGGGCAGTCATTAATTTGATTGTCCAGTATTTCCCTTATGAGATAATGCCTCACATAGCAAATGTGTACAGTGCGAGCTGAAAATGCATTTTCAGCACTAAAAAAAACAAACTTTTATAACAGCTAAACCAAACGTTTCCAATGTAAATTTCCACATTTATAGAGTGTAAAAAGGCATCCTGAAACCTGGGAAGTCATTAATTTGATTGTCCAGTATTTCCCTTATGAGATAATGCCTCACATAGCAAATGTGTACAGTGCGAGCTGAAAATGCATTTTCAGCACTAAAAAACCAAACTTTTATAACAGCTAAACCAAACGTTTCCAATGTAAATTTCCACCTTTAGATAGTGTAAAAAGACATCCTGAAGCCTGGGCAGTCATTAATTTGATTGTCCAGTATTTCCCTTATGAGATAATGCCTCACATAGCAAATGTGTACAGTGCGAGCTGAAAATGCATTTTCAGCACTAAAAAAAACAAACTTTTATAACAGCTAAACCAAACGTTTCCAATGTAAATTTCCACCTTTATATAGTGTAAAAAGACATCCTGAAGCCTGGGCAGTCATTAATTTGATTGTCCAATATTTCCCTTATGAGATAATGCCTCTCATAGCAAATGTGTACAGCGCGAGCTGAAAATGCATTTACAGCACTAAAAAACCAAACTTTTATAACAGCTAAACCAAACGTTTCCAATGTAAATTTCCACCTTTATATAGTGTAGAAAGGCATCCTGAAGCCTGGAAAGTCATTAATTTGATTGTCCAGTATTTCCTTCATGAGATATTGCAACACTTAGAAAAAGTGTACAGCGCCAGCAGACAATGAATTTTCAGCACTAAAAAAACGAAACTTCATTAACAGCTAAACCAAACGTTTCCAATGTAAATTTCCACATTTATAGAGTGTAAAAAGGCATCCTGAAGCCTGGGAAGTCATTAATTTGATTGTCCAGTATTTCCCTTATGAGATAATGCCTCACATAGCAAATGTGTACAGTGCGAGCTGAAAATGCATTTTCAGCACTAAAAAAACAAACTTTTATAACAGCTAAACCAAACGTTTCCAATGTAAATTTCCACCTTTATATAGTGTAAAAAGACATCCTGAAGCCTGGGCAGTCATTAATTTGATTGTCCAGTATTTCCCTTATGAGATAATGCCTCACATAGCAAATGTGTACAGTGCGAGCTGAAAATGCATTTTCAGCACTAAAAAAAACAAACTTTTATAACAGCTAAACCAAACGTTTCCAATGTAAATTTCCACCTTTATATATTGTAAAAAGACATCCTGAAGCCTAGGCAGTCATTAATTTGATTGTCCAATATTTCCCTTATGAGACAATGCCTCTCATAGCAAATGTGTACAGCGCGAGCTGAAAATGCATTTTCAGCACTAAAAAAACAAACTTTTATAACAGCTAAACCAAACGTTTCCAATGTACATTTCCACCTTTATATAGTGTAGAAAGGCATCCTGAAGCCTGGAAAGTCATTGATTTGATTGTCCAGTATTTCCTTCATGAGATATTGCAACACTTAGAAAAAGTGTACAGCGCCAGCAGACAATGAATTTTCAGCACTAAAAAAACGAAACTTCATTAACAGCTAAACTAAACGTTTCCAATGTAAATTTCCAACTTTATATAGAGTAAAAAGACATCCTGAAGCCTGGGCAGCCATTAATTTGATTGTCCAATATTTCCCTTATGAGATAATGCCTCTCATAGCAAATGTGTACAGCGCGAGCTGAAAATGCATTTACAGCACTAAAAAACCAAACTTTTATAACAGCTAAACCAAACGTTTCCAATGTAAATTTCCACCTTTATATAGTGTAAAAAGACATCCTGAAGCCTGGGCAGTCATTAATTTGATTGTCCAATATTTCCCTTATGAGATAATGCCTCTCATAGCAAATGTGTACAGCGCGAGCTGAAAATGCATTTACAGCACTAAAAAACCAAACTTTTATAACAGCTAAACCAAACGTTTCCAATGTAAATTTCCACCTTTATATAGTGTAGAAAGGCATCCTGAAGCCTGGAAAGTCATTAATTTGATTGTCCAGTATTTCCTTCATGAGATATTGCAACACTTAGAAAAAGTGTACAGCGCCAGCAGACAATGAATTTTCAGCACTAAAAAAAACGAAACTTCATTAACAGCTAAACTAAACGTTTCCAATGTAAATTTCCACCTTTATATAGTGTAAAAAGACATCCTGAAGCCTGGGCAGTCATTAATTTGATTGTCCAATATTTCCCTTATGAGATAATGCCTCTCATAGCAAATGTGTACAGCGCGAGCTGAAAATGCATTTACAGCACTAAAAAACCAAACTTTTATAACAGCTAAACCAAACGTTTCCAATGTAAATTTCCACCTTTATATAGTGTAGAAAGGCATCCTGAAGCCTGGAAAGTCATTAATTTGATTGTACAGTATTTCCTTCATGAGATATTGCAACACTTAGAAAAAGTGTACAGCGCCAGCAGACAATGAATTTTCAGCACTAAAAAAACGAAACTTCATTAACAGCTAAACCAAACGTTTCCAATGTAAATTTCCACATTTATAGAGTGTAAAAAGGCATCCTGAAGCCTGGGAAGTCATTAATTTGATTGTCCAGTATTTCCCTTATGAGATAATGCCTCACATAGCAAATGTGTACAGTGCGAGCTGAAAATGCATTTTCAGCACTAAAAAACCAAACTTTTATAACAGCTAAACCAAACGTTTCCAATGTAAATTTCCACCTTTATATAGTGTAAAAAGACATCCTGAAGCCTGGGCAGTCATTAATTTGATTGTCCAATATTTCCCTTTTGAGATAATGCCTCTCATAGCAAATGTGTACAGCGCGAGCTGAAAATGCATTCACAGCACTAAAAAACCAAACTTTTATAACAGCTAAACCAAACGTTTCCAATGTACATTTCCACCTTTATATAGTGTAGAAAGGCATCCTGAAGCCTGGAAAGTCATTAATTTGATTGTCCAGTATTTCCTTCATGAGATATTGCAACACTTAGAAAAAGTGTACAGCGCCAGCAGACAATGAATTTTCAGCACTAAAAAAACGAAACTTCATTAACAGCTAAACTAAACGTTTCCGATGTAAATTTCCACCCTTATATAGTGTAAAAAGACATCCTGAAGCCTGGGCAGTCATTAATTTGATTGTCTAATATTTCCCTTATGAGATAATGTGTCAACGTTCGCCTTGCGGCGATGAGGCGGTGGACCCAAGAAGCGAGGAAGCAGGGGTAGGTGAAACTTAAAGGGGATTTATTCCGGAGCTCAGCAGGGACAAACAACGGGGCGTGGACAAAGAAACAACAAAAGGCAACTAAACAAGACTGAACGGGCACAAGGATAAGGAAACTAGAGAGCATCAACAAGGCAGGTAATAAACGTGGTCGTGGCAGTACATGAAATGCGGCAACAAGCGAGACACAGAGGAGAAATGCGGCAGCATGATCAATGACCCGACAATGTGGTGTCGGTCTGGGGGGTTTAAATAAACAGTGATCAAGGGAGCAGATGAGAAACAGGTGCGTGATGATGAACTGGGAACAGGTGCGTGGCTGGTGAGAACGAAAAGGCTGAGAGGGAAACGCCCCTCTCAGCTGACAAAACAAAAACAAGGTGCACATGGAAGGGAGGTGACGAAAACAATAACAAAAGCACATGGCAGGAAGGAGGGAAGAAAATAACAACAAAAACACTGACGTGGCAGACACGGGTCATGACAGTACCCCCCCCTCAAGGGACGGATTCCAGACGTCCCAAACGAAAACAGTCAAAACGAAACCAAGTCCAAGAACGAGGGTGGGCGGAAGGGGGCCGGTAGGTGGGACCACCGCCCGAGAACGAGACCGGTCTGGCGGATGTCCAGGGGGCCAGACCAGCGAGTCCCGATGGGGCCATTCGGGCGGGCGTCCGGGAGGCGGGACCAAGGCCCGCGAACTAGGCCGGTCTGGCGGATGTCCAGGGGGCCAGACCAGCGAGTCCCGACGGGGCCATTCGGGCGGACGTCCGGGAGGCAGGACCAAGGCCCGCGAACTAGGCCGGTCTGGCGGATGTCCAGGGGGCCAGACCAGCGAGTCCCGACGGGGCAATTCGGGCGGGCGACCGGGAGGCCCGATCAATAAGTCCCCCCGTGAACATTCAGGCGGACGTCCGGGCGCACCCGAGACCGGAACGTGGAGCGGCGGCTGGTCGTCCAGCCCCGCCGAGTCAGGAACGTGGAGCGGCGGCTGGTCGTCGAACCCCGCCGAGACAGGAACGTGGAGCGGCGGCAGGTCGTCGAGCCCCGCCGAAGCAGGAACGTGGAGCTGTGGCTCGTCGTCGAACGCTGGCGGGACGGGAACTTGGAGCGGCGACGGTTCATCGGAGGGCACAGAGGACGTGGCTTGGAGCGGCGGATGATCGTCGAGTGCCGGCGGGACAGGAACCTCTTGCGGTGACGGTTCATCCGAAGCCGACGAGAACGTGACTTGGAGCGGCGGATGATCGTCGAGTGCCGGCGGGACAGGAACTTGGAGCGGCGGCTGGTCCTCGAACCCCGCCGAGACCGGAACGTGGCGCGGCGGCTGGTCCTCGAACCCCGCCGAGACAGGAAGGTGGAGCGGCGGCTGGTCCTCGAACCCCGCCGAGACAGGAAAGTGGAGCGGCGGCCGATCGTCGAATGCCGCCGAGACTGGAACGTGGAGCGGCGGCTGGTCGTCGAACCCCGCCGAGACAGGCACCGGGAGCGGCGGCGCTTCGTCGGGCGCCGCTGTGGCAGAGACGAGAAGCGACGGCGGGTCGTCATCCACCGCCCAGGCAGGAAACTGGAGCGCCGGCGGATCGTCGAGTCCCGCCGAAAAAGGAGCTTGGGGCGACGGCGGATCGTTGAGCACCGCCGAGGCAGCGACGGGAAGCGACGGCGTGTCCTCGGGCGCCGCCGGGACAGGGAAGTGGGGTGGCGGCGGGCCGTCTGGCACCGCCGAGGCAGGGATTTGGAGCGGCGGCGGGCCGGGCGCACCAGAGGCCGGGACTTGGAGCGGCGGCGGGCCGGGCGCAGCGGGGACAGGGACTGGTGGCGGACGCAGAACGTGCTCCGCCGGAACAGGGACTTGTGGCGGACGCGTGGCGTGCTCCGCCGGAACCAGGACTGGTGGCGGACGCAGGACGTGCTCCGCCGGAACAGGGACTTGTGGCAGACGCAGGACGTGCTCCGCCGGAAGAGGAACTTGTGGCGGACGCAGGGCATACTCCGCCGGAACAGGGACTGGTGGCGGACGCAGGACGTGCTCCGCCGGAACGGGGACTGGTGGCGGACGCAGGACGTGCTCCGCCGGAACAGGGACTTGTGGCGGACGCAGGGCGTGCTCCGCCGGACCAGGGACTTGTGGCGGACGCAGGGCGTGCTCCGCCGGAACAGGGACTGGTGGCGGACGCAGAACGTGCTCCGCCGGAATAGGGACTTGTGGCGGACGCAGGACGTGCTCCGCCAGAACAGGGACTTGTGGCGGACGCGTGGCGTGCTCCGCCGGGACTGGTGGCGGACGCAGGACGTGCTCCGCCGGAACAGGGACTTGTGGCGGACGCAGGACGTGCTCCGCCGGAACAGGGACTTGAAGCGCTGGCAAGGCGCCGGAACGGGGGTCAGCAGCTCTCGGGAGGCCAGAACGGGCCCCAGCAGCTCGGGGGGAACCGGGATGGGGCTTATCAGCTGGCGGGGAGCCGGAACGGGACTCATCCGCTGGCGGGGAGCCGGAACGGGGCTCATCCGCTGGCGGGGAGCAGGAACGGGGCTCAGCAGCTGGCGGGGAGCCGGGACGGGGCTCATCAGCTGTCGAGAAGCCGGGATGAGGCTCAGCAGCTGGGGAGGAGCCGGAACAGGGTTCAGCAGCTGGCGGTGAGCCCGAGTGGGACTCTGGAGGCTGCGTGGGTTGCTGCAGCTGGCGAGGAGCCGGGACGGGACGCTGCAGCTGGCGAGGAGCCGGGACGGGACACTGCAGCTGGCGAGGAGCCGGGACGGGACGCTGCAGCTGGCGAGGAGCCGGGACGGGAGGCTCCAGCTGGCGAGGAGCCGGGACGGGAGGCTCCAGCTGGCGAGGAGCCGGGACGGGACGCTGCAGCTGGCGAGGAGCCGGGACGGGACGCTGCAGCTGGCGAGGAGCCGGGACGGGAGGCTGAAGCTGGCGAGGAGCCGGGACGGGAGGCTGCAGCTGGCGAGGAGCCGGGACGGGAGGCTGCAGCTGGCGAGGAGCCGGGACGGGAAGCTGCAGCTGGCGAGAAGCCGGGACGGGAGGCTGCAGCTTGCAAGCAGCTGGGTCGGGAGGCTGCAGCTCGTGAGGAGCCGGGTCGGGGACCTGATCCCTATCAGCCTGCCGCCATAGGGATTCAGGGGAACGGGAGACGCGAGGGACCGAGACTACAGGGGCTGGTGAACGTGCGCTACAAAACGAGGGACGAGCGGAAGGAGGTGCAGAAACAGACTGTGGACGAGGTGAACGAAGTGGCTGTGAAGAATGTGGCTCAGGGTGTAAATAGCGGGTGTTATGACGAAAGGTGGCAGACCCTTTACTTGGGCGCCGTCGTTGACCACCCCGCGGAGGTCCGGGATAGATGGCCAACCGGGTGCCCAAGTAAAGGTCTGATGGGTGGGATTCAGGGGTGGACTCAAAAGAAAACCGTGACAAAAACTGACTGGGAGAAGAAAACTCTTGAGAAAAATCAAAATCTGGGTAAAACTCGGAATCAGACAACTGAAAATAGGGGTCATCATCTAAATCTGAATTAACAAAAACATGGGGGGACAAAATGGTGTCGTAATCAAAGATGTTAACACGAGACGAAGAAGAGTGGGGAACTGGCTTGGCGGAACATATAGAACTCACACGAAGGGGTTGGTCGGCAGGCTGAGGGGGGTACCAGCTTGAGCGGCGACGGCGAACTCGTCGCCGTGAGCTTCCTGCTGGGTCCAGTACTGGTCGGTTCATTCTGTCAACGTTCGCCTTGCGGCGATGAGGAGGTGGACCCAAGAAGCGAGGAAGCAGGGGTAGGTGAAACTTAAAGGGGATTTATTCCGGAGCTCAGCAGGGACAAACAACGGGGCGTGGACAAAGAAACAACAAAAGGCAACTAAACAAGACTGAACGGGCACAAGGATAAGGAAACTAGAGAGCATCAACAAGGCAGGTAATAAACGTGGTCGTGGCAGTACATGAAATGCGGCAACAAGCGAGACACAGAGGAGAAATGCGGCAGCATGATCAATGACCCGACAATGTGGTGTCGGTCTGGGGGGTTTAAATAAACAGTGATCAAGGGAGCAGATGAGAAACAGGTGCGTGATGATGAACTGGGAACAGGTGCGTGGCTGGTGAGAACGAAAAGGCTGAGAGGGAAACGCCCCTCTCAGCTGACAAAACAAAAACAAGGTGCACATGGAAGGGAGGTGACGAAAACAATAACAAAAGCACATGGCAGGAAGGAGGGAAGAAAATAACAACAAAAACACTGACGTGGCAGACACGGGTCATGACATAATGCCTCTCATAGCAAATGTGTACAGCGCGAGCTGAAAATGCATTTACAGCACTAAAAAACCAAACTTTTATAACAGCTAAACCAAACGTTTCCAATGTACATTTCCACCTTTATATAGTGTAGAAAGGCATCCTGAAGCCTGGAAAGTCATTAATTTGATTGTCCAGTATTTCCTTCATGAGATATTGCAACACTTAGAAAAAGTGTACAGCGCCAGCAGACAATGAATTTTCAGCACTAAAAAAACGAAACTTCATTAACAGCTAAACTAAACGTTTCCAATGTATATTTCCACCTTTATATAGTGTAAAAAGACATCCTGAAGCCTGGGCAGTCATTAATTTGATTGTCCAATATTTCCCTTATGAGATAATGCCTCTCATAGCAAATGTGTACAGCGCGAGCTGAAAATGCATTTACAGCACTAAAAAAACAAACTTTTATAACAGCTAAACCAAACGTTTCCAATGTAAATTTCCACCTTTATATAGTGTAAAAAGACATCCTGAAGCCTGGGCAGTCATTAATTTGATTGTCCAGTATTTCCCTTATGAGATAATGCCTCACATAGCAAATGTGGACAGTGCGAGCTGAAAATGCATTTTCAGCACTAAAAAAACCAAACTTTTATAACAGCTAAACCAAACGTTTCCAATGTAAATTTCCACCTTTATATAGTGTAAAAAGACATCCTGAAGCCTGGGCAGTCATTAATTTGATTGTCCAGTATTTCCCTTATGAGATAATGCCTCACACAGCAAATGTGTACAGTGCGAGCTGAAAATGCATTTTCAGCACTAAAAAAACCAAACTTCTATAACAGCTAAACCAAACGTTTCCAATGTAAATTTCCACCTTTATATAGTGTAAAAAGACATCCTTGAAGCCTGGGCAGTCATTAATTTGATTGTCCAATATTTCCCTTCTGAGATAATGCCTCTCATAGCAAATGTGTACAGCGCGAGCTGAAAATGCATTTACAGCACTAAAAAACCAAACTTTTATAACAGCTAAACCAAACGTTTCCAATGTACATTTCCACCTTTATATAGTGTAGAAAGGCATCCTGAAGCCTGGAAAGTAATTAATTTGATTGTCCAGTATTTCCTTCATGAGATATTGCAACACATAGAAAAAGTGTACAGCGCCAGCAGACAATGAATTTTCAGCACTAAAAAAACGAAACTTCATTAACAGCTAAACTAAACGTTTCCAATGTAAATTTCCACCTTTATATAGTGTAGAAAGGCATCCTGAAGCCTGGAAAGTCATTAATTTGATTGTCCAGTATTTCCTTCATGAGATATTGCAACACTTAGAAAAAGTGTACAGCGCCAGCAGACAATGAATTTTCAGCACTAAAAAAACGAAACTTCATTAACAGCTAAACTAAACGTTTCCAATGTAAATTTCCACCCTTATATAGTGTAAAAAGACATCCTGAAGCCTGGGCAGTCATTAATTTGATTGTCCAATATTTCCCTTATGAGATAATGCTTCTCATAGCAAATGTGTACAGCGCGAGCTGAAAATGCATTTACAGCACTAAAAAACCAAACTTTTATAACAGCTAAACCAAACGTTTCCAATGTAAATTTCCACCTTTATATAGTGTAGAAAGGCATCCTGAAGCCTGGAAAGTCATTAATTTGATTGTCCAGTATTTCCTTCATGAGATATTGCAACACTTAGAAAAAGTGTACAGCGCCAGCAGACAATGAATTTTCAGCACTAAAAAAACGAAACTTCATTAACAGCTAAACCAAACGTTTCCAATGTAAATTTCCACATTTATAGAGTGTAAAAAGGCATCCTGAAGCCTGGGAAGTCATTAATTTGATTGTCCAGTATTTCCCTTATGAGATAATGCCTCACATAGCAAATGTGTACAGTGCGAGCTGAAAATGCATTTTCAGCACTAAAAAACCAAACTTTTATAACAGCTAAACCAAACGTTTCCAATGTAAATTTCCACCTTTATATAGTGTAAAACGACATCCTGAAGCCTGGGCAGTCATTAATTTGATTGTCCAGTATTTCCCTTATGAGATAATGCCTCACACAGCAAATGTGTACAGTGCGAGCTGAAAATGCATTTTCAGCACTAAAAAAACCAAACTTTTATAACAGCTAAACCAAACGTTTCCAATGTAAATTTCCACCTTTATATAGTGTAAAAAGACATCCTGAAGCCTGGGCAGTCATTAATTTGATTGTCCAATATTTCCCTTCTGAGATAATGCCTCTCATAGCAAATGTGTACAGCGCGAGATGAAAATGCATTTACAGCACTAAAAAACCAAACTTTTATAACAGCTAAACCAAACGTTTCCAATGTACATTTCCACCTTTATATAGTGTAGAAAGGCATCCTGAAGCCTGGAAAGTCATTAATTTGATTGTCCAGTATTTCCTTCATGAGATATTGCAACACTTAGAAAAAGTGTACAGCGCCAGCAGACAATGAATTTTCAGCACTAAAAAAACGAAACTTCATTAACAGCTAAACTAAACGTTTCCAATGTAAATTTCCACCCTTATATAGTGTAAAAATACATCCTGAAGCCTGGGCAGTCATTAATTTGATTGTCCAATATTTCCCTTATGAGATAATGCCTCTCATAGCAAATGTGTACAGCGCGAGCTGAAAATGCATTTACAGCACTAAAAAACCAAACTTTTATAACAGCTAAACCAAACGTTTCCAATGTAAATTTCCACCTTTATATAGTGTAGAAAGGCATCCTGAAGCCTGGAAAGTCATTAATTTGATTGTCCAGTATTTCCTTCATGAGATATTGCAACACTTAGAAAAAGTGTACAGCGCCAGCAGACAATGAATTTTCAGCACTAAAAAAACGAAACTTCATTAACAGCTAAACCAAACGTTTCCAATGTAAATTTCCACATTTATAGAGTGTAAAAAGGCATCCTGAAGCCTGGGAAGTCATTAATTTGATTGTCCAGTATTTCCCTTATGAGATAATGCCTCACATAGCAAATGTGTACAGTGCGAGCTGAAAATGCATTTTCAGCACTAAAAAAACAAACTTTTATAACAGCTAAACCAAACGTTTCCAATGTAAATTTCCACCTTTATATAGTGTAAAAAGACATCCTGAAGCCTGGGCAGTCATTAATTTGATTGTCCAGTATTTCCCTTATGAGATAATGCCTCACATAGCAAATGTGTACAGTGCGAGCTGAAAATGCATTTTCAGCACTAAAAAAACCAAACTTTTATAACAGCTAAACCAAACGTTTCCAATGTAAATTTCCACCTTTATATAGTGTAAAAAGACATCCTGAAGCCTAGGCAGTCATTAATTTGATTGTCCAATATTTCCCTTATGAGACAATGCCTCTCATAGCAAATGTGTACAGCGCGAGCTGAAAATGCATTTTCAGCACTAAAAAAACAAACTTTTATAACAGCTAAACCAAACGTTTCCAATGTACATTTCCACCTTTATATAGTGTAGAAAGGCATCCTGAAGCCTGGAAAGTCATTGATTTGATTGTCCAGTATTTCCTTCATGAGATATTGCAACACTTAGAAAAAGTGTACAGCGCCAGCAGACAATGAATTTTCAGCACTAAAAAAACGAAACTTCATTAACAGCTAAACTAAACGTTTCCAATGTAAATTTCCAACTTTATATAGAGTAAAAAGACATCCTGAAGCCTGGGCAGCCATTAATTTGATTGTCCAATATTTCCCTTATGAGATAATGCCTCTCGTAGCAAATGTGTACAGCGCGAGCTGAAAATGCATTTACAGCACTAAAAAACCAAACTTTTATAACAGCTAAACCAAACGTTTCCAATGTAAATTTCCACCTTTATATAGTGTAAAAAGACATCCTGAAGCCTGGGCAGTCATTAATTTGATTGTCCAATATTTCCCTTATGAGATAATGCCTCTCATAGCAAATGTGTACAGCGCGAGCTGAAAATGCATTTACAGCACTAAAAAACCAAACTTTTATAACAGCTAAACCAAACGTTTCCAATGTAAATTTCCACCTTTATATAGTGTAGAAAGGCATCCTGAAGCCTGGAAAGTCATTAATTTGATTGTCCAGTATTTCCTTCATGAGATATTGCAACACTTAGAAAAAGTGTACAGCGCCAGCAGACAATGAATTTTCAGCACTAAAAAAAACGAAACTTCATTAACAGCTAAACTAAACGTTTCCAATGTAAATTTCCACCTTTATATAGTGTAAAAAGACATCCTGAAGCCTGGGCAGTCATTAATTTGATTGTCCAATATTTCCCTTATGAGATAATGCCTCTCATAGCAAATGTGTACAGTGCGAGCTGAAAATGCATTTACAGCACTAAAAAACCAAACTTTTATAACAGCTAAACCAAACGTTTCCAATGTAAATTTCCACCTTTATATAGTGTAAAAAGACATCCTGAAGCCTGGGCAGTCATTAATTTGATTGTCCAATATTTCCCTTTTGAGATAATGCCTCTCATAGCAAATGTGTACAGCGCGAGCTGAAAATGCATTTACAGCACTAAAAAACCAAACTTTTATAACAGCTAAACCAAACGTTTCCAATGTACATTTCCACCTTTATATAGTGTAGAAAGGCATCCTGAAGCCTGGAAAGTCATTAATTTGATTGTCCAGTATTTCCTTCATGAGATATTGCAACACTTAGAAAAAGTGTACAGCGCCAGCAGACAATGAATTTTCAGCACTAAAAAAACGAAACTTCATTAACAGCTAAACTAAACGTTTCCGATGTAAATTTCCACCCTTATATAGTGTAAAAAGACATCCTGAAGCCTGGGCAGTCATTAATTTGATTGTCTAATATTTCCCTTATGAGATAATGCCTCTCATAGCAAATGTGTACAGCGCGAGCTGAAAATGCATTTACAGCACTAAAAAAACAAACTTTTATAACAGCTAAACCAAACGTTTCCAATGTACATTTCCACCTTTATATAGTGTAGAAAGGCATCCTGAAGCCTGGAAAGTCATTAATTTGATTGTCCAGTATTTCCTTCATGAGATATTGCAACACTTAGAAAAAGTGTACAGCGCCAGCAGACAATGAATTTTCAGCACTAAAAAAACGAAACTTCATTAACAGCTAAACTAAACGTTTCCAATGTATATTTCCACCTTTATATAGTGTAAAAAGACATCCTGAAGCCTGGGCAGTCATTAATTTGATTGTCCAATATTTCCCTTATGAGATAATGCCTCTCATAGCAAATGTGTACAGCGCGAGCTGAAAATGCATTTACAGCACTAAAAAAACAAACTTTTATAACAGCTAAACCAAACGTTTCCAATGTAAATTTCCACCTTTATATAGTGTAAAAAGACATCCTGAAGCCTGGGCAGTCATTAATTTGATTGTCCAGTATTTCCCTTATGAAATAATGCCTCACATAGCAAATGTGGACAGTGCGAGCTGAAAATGCATTTTCAGCACTAAAAAAACCAAACTTTTATAACAGCTAAACCAAACGTTTCCAATGTAAATTTCCACCTTTATATAGTGTAAAAAGACATCCTGAAGCCTGGGCAGTCATTAATTTGATTGTCCAGTATTTCCCTTATGAGATAATGCCTCACACAGCAAATGTGTACAGTGCGAGCTGAAAATGCATTTTCAGCACTAAAAAAACCAAACTTTTATAACAGCTAAACCAAACGTTTCCAATGTAAATTTCCACCTTTATATAGTGTAAAAAGACATCCTGAAGCCTGGGCAGTCATTAATTTGATTGTCCAATATTTCCCTTCTGAGATAATGCCTCTCATAGCAAATGTGTACAGCGCGAGCTGAAAATGCATTTACAGCACTAAAAAACCAAACTTTTATAACAGCTAAACCAAACGTTTCCAATGTACATTTCCACCTTTATATAGTGTAGAAAGGCATCCTGAAGCCTGGAAAGTAATTAATTTGATTGTCCAGTATTTCCTTCATGAGATATTGCAACACATAGAAAAAGTGTACAGCGCCAGCAGACAATGAATTTTCAGCACTAAAAAAACGAAACTTCATTAACAGCTAAACTAAACGTTTCCAATGTAAATTTCCACCTTTATATAGTGTAGAAAGGCATCCTGAAGCCTGGAAAGTCATTAATTTGATTGTCCAGTATTTCCTTCATGAGATATTGCAACACTTAGAAAAAGTGTACAGCGCCAGCAGACAATGAATTTTCAGCACTAAAAAAACGAAACTTCATTAACAGCTAAACTAAACGTTTCCTATGTAAATTTCCACCCTTATATAGTGTAAAAAGACATCCTGAAGCCTGGGCAGTCATTAATTTGATTGTCCAATATTTCCCTTATGAGATAATGCTTCTCATAGCAAATGTGTACAGCGCGAGCTGAAAATGCATTTACAGCACTAAAAAACCAAACTTTTATAACAGCTAAACCAAACGTTTCCAATGTAAATTTCCACCTTTATATAGTGTAGAAAGGCATCCTGAAGCCTGGAAAGTCATTAATTTGATTGTCCAGTATTTCCTTCATGAGATATTGCAACACTTAGAAAAAGTGTACAGCGCCAGCAGACAATGAATTTTCAGCACTAAAAAAAACGAAACTTCATTAACAGCTAAACCAAACGTTTCCAATGTAAATTTCCACATTTATAGAGTGTAAAAAGGCATCCTGAAGCCTGGGAAGTCATTAATTTGATTGTCCAGTATTTCCCTTATGAGATAATGCCTCACATAGCAAATGTGTACAGTGCGAGCTGAAAATGCATTTTCAGCACTAAAAAACCAAACTTTTATAACAGCTAAACCAAACGTTTCCAATGTAAATTTCCACCTTTATATAGTGTAAAAAGACATCCTGAAGCCTGGGCAGTCATTAATTTGATTGTCCAGTATTTCCCTTATGAGATAATGCCTCACACAGCAAATGTGTACAGTGCGAGCTGAAAATGCATTTTCAGCACTAAAAAAACCAAACTTTTATAACAGCTAAACCAAACGTTTCCAATGTAAATTTCCACCTTTATATAGTGTAAAAAGACATCCTGAAGCCTGGGCAGTCATTAATTTGATTGTCCAATATTTCCCTTCTGAGATAATGCCTCTCATAGCAAATGTGTACAGCGCGAGATGAAAATGCATTTACAGCACTAAAAAACCAAACTTTTATAACAGCTAAACCAAACGTTTCCAATGTACATTTCCACCTTTATATAGTGTAGAAAGGCATCCTGAAGCCTGGAAAGTCATTAATTTGATTGTCCAGTATTTCCTTCATGAGATATTGCAACACTTAGAAAAAGTGTACAGCGCCAGCAGACAATGAATTTTCAGCACTAAAAAAACGAAACTTCATTAACAGCTAAACCAAACGTTTCCAATGTAAATTTCCACATTTATAGAGTGTAAAAAGGCATCCTGAAGCCTGGGAAGTCATTAATTTGATTGTCCAGTATTTCCCTTATGAGATAATGCCTCACATAGCAAATGTGTACAGTGCGAGCTGAAAATGCATTTTCAGCACTAAAAAAACAAACTTTTATAACAGCTAAACCAAACGTTTCCAATGTAAATTTCCACCTTTATATAGTGTAAAAAGACATCCTGAAGCCTGGGCAGTCATTAATTTGATTGTCCAGTATTTCCCTTATGAGATAATGCCTCACATAGCAAATGTGTACAGTGCGAGCTGAAAATGCATTTTCAGCACTAAAAAAACCAAACTTTTATAACAGCTAAACCAAACGTTTCCAATGTAAATTTCCACCTTTATATAGTGTAAAAAGACATCCTGAAGCCTAGGCAGTCATTAATTTGATTGTCCAATATTTCCCTTATGAGACAATGCCTCTCATAGCAAATGTGTACAGCGCGAGCTGAAAATGCATTTTCAGCACTAAAAAAACAAACTTTTATAACAGCTAAACCAAACGTTTCCAATGTACATTTCCACCTTTATATAGTGTAGAAAGGCATCCTGAAGCCTGGAAAGTCATTGATTTGATTGTCCAGTATTTCCTTCATGAGATATTGCAACACTTAGAAAAAGTGTACAGCGCCAGCAGACAATGAATTTTCAGCACTAAAAAAACGAAACTTCATTAACAGCTAAACTAAACGTTTCCAATGTAAATTTCCAACTTTATATAGAGTAAAAAGACATCCTGAAGCCTGGGCAGCCATTAATTTGATTGTCCAATATTTCCCTTATGAGATAATGCCTCTCATAGCAAATGTGTACAGCGCGAGCTGAAAATGCATTTACAGCACTAAAAAACCAAACTTTTATAACAGCTAAACCAAACGTTTCCAATGTAAATTTCCACCTTTATATAGTGTAAAAAGACATCCTGAAGCCTGGGCAGTCATTAATTTGATTGTCCAATATTTCCCTTATGAGATAATGCCTCTCATAGCAAATGTGTACAGCGCGAGCTGAAAATGCATTTACAGCACTAAAAAACCAAACTTTTATAACAGCTAAACCAAACGTTTCCAATGTAAATTTCCACCTTTATATAGTGTAGAAAGGCATCCTGAAGCCTGGAAAGTCATTAATTTGATTGTCCAGTATTTCCTTCATGAGATATTGCAACACTTAGAAAAAGTGTACAGCGCCAGCAGACAATGAATTTTCAGCACTAAAAAAAACGAAACTTCATTAACAGCTAAACTAAACGTTTCCAATGTAAATTTCCACCTTTATATAGTGTAAAAAGACATCCTGAAGCCTGGGCAGTCATTAATTTGATTGTCCAATATTTCCCTTATGAGATAATGCCTCTCATAGCAAATGTGTACAGCGCGAGCTGAAAATGCATTTACAGCACTAAAAAACCAAACTTTTATAACAGCTAAACCAAACGTTTCCAATGTAAATTTCCACCTTTATATAGTGTAGAAAGGCATCCTGAAGCCTGGAAAGTCATTAATTTGATTGTCCAGTATTTCCTTCATGAGATATTGCAACACTTAGAAAAAGTGTACAGCGCCAGCAGACAATGAATTTTCAGCACTAAAAAAACGAAACTTCATTAACAGCTAAACCAAACGTTTCTAATGTAAATTTCCACATTTATAGAGTGTAAAAAGGCATCCTGAAGCCTGGGAAGTCATTAATTTGATTGTCCAGTATTTCCCTTATGAGATAATGCCTCACATAGCAAATGTGTACAGTGCGAGCTGAAAATGCATTTTCAGCACTAAAAAACCAAACTTTTATAACAGCTAAACCAAACGTTTCCAATGTAAATTTCCACCTTTTTATAGTGTAAAAAGACATCCTGAAGCCTGGGCAGTCATTAATTTGATTGTCCAATATTTCCCTTTTGAGATAATGCCTCTCATAGCAAATGTGTACAGCGCGAGCTGAAAATGCATTTACAGCACTAAAAAACCAAACTTTTATAACAGCTAAACCAAACGTTTCCAATGTACATTTCCACCTTTATATAGTGTAGAAAGGCATCCTGAAGCCTGGAAAGTCATTAATTTGATTGTCCAGTATTTCCTTCATGAGATATTGCAACACTTAGAAAAAGTGTACAGCGCCAGCAGACAATGAATTTTCAGCACTAAAAAAACGAAACTTCATTAACAGCTAAACTAAACGTTTCCGATGTAAATTTCCACCCTTATATAGTGTAAAAAGACATCCTGAAGCCTGGGCAGTCATTAATTTGATTGTCTAATATTTCCCTTATGAGATAATGCCTCTCATAGCAAATGTGTACAGCGCGAGCTGAAAATGCATTTACAGCACTAAAAAACCAAACTTTTATAACAGCTAAACCAAACGTTTCCAATGTACATTTCCACCTTTATATAGTGTAGAAAGGCATCCTGAAGCCTGGAAAGTCATTAATTTGATTGTCCAGTATTTCCTTCATGAGATATTGCAACACTTAGAAAAAGTGTACAGCGCCAGCAGACAATGAATTTTCAGCACTAAAAAAACGAAACTTCATTAACAGCTAAACCAAACGTTTCCAATGTAAATTTCCACATTTATAGAGTGTAAAAAGGCATCCTGAAGCCTGGGAAGTCATTAATTTGATTGTCCAGTATTTCCCTTATGAGATAATGCCTCTCATAGCAAATGTGTACAGCGCGAGCTGAAAATGCATTTACAGCACTAAAAAACCAAACTTTTATAACAGCTAAACCAAACGTTTCCAATGTACATTTCCACCTTTATATAGTGTAGAAAGGCATCCTGAAGCCTGGAAAGTCATTAATTTGATTGTCCAGTATTTCCTTCATGAGATATTGCAACACTTAGAAAAAGTGTACAGCGCCAGCAGACAATGAATTTTCAGCACTAAAAAAACGAAACTTCATTAACAGCTAAACTAAACGTTTCCAATGTAAATTTCCACCCTTATATAGTGTAAAAATACATCCTGAAGCCTGGGCAGTCATTAATTTGATTGTCCAATATTTCCCTTATGAGATAATGCCTCTCATAGCAAATGTGTACAGCGCGAGCTGAAAATGCATTTACAGCACTAAAAAACCAAACTTTTATAACAGCTAAACCAAACGTTTCCAATGTAAATTTCCACCTTTATATAGTGTAAAAAGACATCCTGAAGCCTGGGCAGTCATTAATTTGATTGTCCAGTATTTCCCTTATGAGATAATGCCTCACATAGCAAAAGTGTACAGTGCGAGCTGAAAATGCATTTTCAGCACTAAAAAAAACAAACTTTTATAACAGCTAAACCAAACGTTTCCAATGTAAATTTCCACCTTTATATAGTGTAAAAAGACATCCTGAAGCCTGGGCAGTCATTAATTTGATTGTCCAATATTTCCCTTCTGAGATAATGCCTCTCATAGCAAATGTGTACAGCGCGAGCTGAAAATGCATTTACAGCACTAAAAAACCAAACTTTTATAACAGCTAAACCAAACGTTTCCAATGTACATTTCCACCTTTATATAGTGTAGAAAGGCATCCTGAAGCCTGGAAAGTCATTAATTTGATTGTCCAGTATTTCCTTCATGAGATATTGCAACACTTAGAAAAAGTGTACAGCGCCAGCAGACAATGAATTTTCAGCACTAAAAAAACGAAACTTCATTAACAGCTAAACTAAACGTTTCCAATGTAAATTTCCACCCTTATATAGTGTAAAAATACATCCTGAAGCCTGGGCAGTCATTAATTTGATTGTCCAATATTTCCCTTATGAGATAATGCCTCTCATAGCAAATGTGTACAGCGCGAGCTGAAAATGCATTTACAGCACTAAAAAACCAAACTTTTATAACAGCTAAACCAAACGTTTCCAATGTAAATTTCCACCTTTATATAGTGTAAAAAGACATCCTGAAGCCTGGGCAGTCATTAATTTGATTGTCCAGTATTTCCCTTATGAGATAATGCCTCACATAGCAAAAGTGTACAGTGCGAGCTGAAAATGCATTTTCAGCACTAAAAAAAACAAACTTTTATAACAGCTAAACCAAACGTTTCCAATGTAAATTTCCACCTTTATATAGTGTAAAAAGACATCCTGAAGCCTGGGCAGTCATTAATTTGATTGTCCAATATTTCCCTTCTGAGATAATGCCTCTCATAGCAAATGTGTACAGCGCGAGCTGAAAATGCATTTACAGCACTAAAAAACCAAACTTTTATAACAGCTAAACCAAACGTTTCCAATGTACATTTCCACCTTTATATAGTGTAGAAAGGCATCCTGAAGCCTGGAAAGTCATTAATTTGATTGTCCAGTATTTCCTTCATGAGATATTGCAACACTTAGAAAAAGTGTACAGCGCCAGCAGACAATGAATTTTCAGCACTAAAAAAACGAAACTTCATTAACAGCTAAACTAAACGTTTCCAATGTAAATTTCCACCTTTATATAGTGTAAAAAGACATCCTGAAGCCTGGGCAGTCATTAATTTGATTGTCCAATATTTCCCTTCTGAGATAATGCCTCTCATAGCAAATGTGTACAGCGCGAGCTGAAAATGCATTTACAGCACTAAAAAACCAAACTTTTATAACAGCTAAACCAAACGTTTCCAATGTACATTTCCACCTTTATATAGTGTAGAAAGGCATCCTGAAGCCTGGAAAGTCATTAATTTGATTGTCCAGTATTTCCTTCATGAGATATTGCAACACTTAGAAAAAGTGTACAGCGCCAGCAGACAATGAATTTTCAGCACTAAAAAAACGAAACTTCATTAACAGCTAAACTAAACGTTTCCAATGTAAATTTCCACCCTTATATAGTGTAAAAAGACATCCTGAAGCCTGGGCAGTCATTAATTTGATTGTCCAATATTTCCCTTATGAGATAATGCCTCTCATAGCAAATGTGTACAGCGCGAGCTGAAAATGCATTTACAGCACTAAAAAACCAAACTTTTATAACAGCTAAACCAAACGTTTCCAATGTAAATTTCCACCTTTATATAGTGTAGAAAGGCATCCTGAAGCCTGGAAAGTCATTAATTTGATTGTCCAGTATTTCCTTCATGAGATATTGCAACACTTAGAAAAAGTGTACAGCGCCAGCAGACAATGAATTTTCAGCACTAAAAAAACGAAACTTCATTAACAGCTAAACCAAACGTTTCCAATGTAAATTTCCACCTTTATATAGTGTAGAAAGGCATCCTGAAGCCTGGAAAGTCATTAATTTGATTGTCCAGTATTTCCTTCATGAGATATTGCAACACTTAGAAAAAGTGTACAGCGCCAGCAGACAATGAATTTTCAGCACTAAAAAAACGAAACTTCATTAACAGCTAAACCAAACGTTTCCAATGTAAATTTCCACATTTATAGAGTGTAAAAAGGCATCCTGAAGCCTGGGAAGTCATTAATTTGATTGTCCAGTATTTCCCTTATGAGATAATGCCTCACATAGCAAATGTGTACAGTGCGAGCTGAAAATGCATTTTCAGCACTAAAAAACCAAACTTTTATAACAGCTAAACCAAACGTTTCCAATGTAAATTTCCACCTTTATATAGTGTAAAAAGACATCCTGAAGCCTGGGCAGTCATTAATTTGATTGTCCAGTATTTCCCTTATGAGATAATGCCTCACACAGCAAATGTGTACAGTGCGAGCTGAAAATGCATTTTCAGCACTAAAAAAACCAAACTTTTATAACAGCTAAACCAAACGTTTCCAATGTAAATTTCCACCTTTATATAGTGTAAAAAGACATCCTGAAGCCTGGGCAGTCATTAATTTGATTGTCCAATATTTCCCTTCTGAGATAATGCCTCTCATAGCAAATGTGTACAGCGCGAGCTGAAAATGCATTTACAGCACTAAAAAACCAAACTTTTATAACAGCTAAACCAAACGTTTCCAATGTACATTTCCACCTTTATAGAGTGTAGAAAGGCATCCTGAAGCCTGGAAAGTCATTAATTTGATTGTCCAGTATTTCCTTCATGAGATATTGCAACACTTAGAAAAAGTGTACAGCGCCAGCAGACAATGAATTTTCAGCACTAAAAAAACGAAACTTCATTAACAGCTAAACTAAACGTTTCCAATGTAAATTTCCACCCTTATATAGTGTAAAAAGACATCCTGAAGCCTGGGCAGTCATTAATTTGATTGTCCAATATTTCCCTTATGAGATAATGCCTCTCATAGCAAATGTGTACAGCGCGAGCTGAAAATGCATTTACAGCACTAAAAAACCAAACTTTTATAACAGCTAAACCAAACGTTTCCAATGTAAATTTCCACCTTTATATAGTGTAGAAAGGCATCCTGAAGCCTGGAAAGTCATTAATTTGATTGTCCAGTATTTCCTTCATGAGATATTGCAACACTTAGAAAAAGTGTACAGCGCCAGCAGACAATGAATTTTCAGCACTAAAAAAACGAAACTTCATTAACAGCTAAACCAAACGTTTCCAATGTAAATTTCCACATTTATAGAGTGTAAAAAGGCATCCTGAAGCCTGGGAAGTCATTAATTTGATTGTCCAGTATTTCCCTTATGAGATAATGCCTCACATAGCAAATGTGTACAGTGCGAGCTGAAAATGCATTTTCAGCACTAAAAAAACAAACTTTTATAACAGCTAAACCAAACGTTTCCAATGTAAATTTCCACCTTTATATAGTGTAAAAAGACATCCTGAAGCCTGGGCAGTCATTAATTTGATTGTCCAGTATTTCCCTTATGAGATAATGCCTCACACAGCAAATGTGTACAGTGCGAGCTGAAAATGCATTTTCAGCACTAAAAAAAACAAACTTTTATAACAGCTAAACCAAACGTTTCCAATGTAAATTTCCACCTTTATATAGTGTAAAAAGACATCCTGAAGCCTGGGCAGTCATTAATTTGATTGTCCAATATTTCCCTTCTGAGATAATGCCTCTCATAGCAAATGTGTACAGCGCGAGCTGAAAATGCATTTACAGCACTAAAAAACCAAACTTTTATAACAGCTAAACCAAACGTTTCCAATGTACATTTCCACCTTTATATAGTGTAGAAAGGCATCCTGAAGCCTGGAAAGTCATTAATTTGATTGTCCAGTATTTCCTTCATGAGATATTGCAACACTTAGAAAAAGTGTACAGCGCCAGCAGACAATGAATTTTCAGCACTAAAAAAACGAAACTTCATTAACAGCTAAACTAAACGTTTCCAATGTAAATTTCCACCCTTATATAGTGTAAAAAGACATCCTGAAGCCTGGGCAGTCATTAATTTGATTGTCCAATATTTCCCTTATGAGATAATGCCTCTCATAGCAAATGTGTACAGCGCGAGCTGAAAATGCATTTACAGCACTAAAAAACCAAACTTTTATAACAGCTAAACCAAACGTTTCCAATGTAAATTTCCACCTTTATATAGTGTAGAAAGGCATCCTGAAGCCTGGAAAGTGATTAATTTGATTGTCCAGTATTTCCTTCATGAGATATTGCAACACTTAGAAAAAGTGTACAGCGCCAGCAGACAATGAATTTTCAGCACTAAAAAACCGAAACTTCATTAACAGCTAAACTAAACGTTTCCAATGTAAATTTCCACCTTTATATAGTGTAAAAAGACATCCTGAAGCCTGGGCAGTCATTAATTTGATTGTCCAATATTTCCCTTATGAGATAATGCCTCTCATAGCAAATGTGTACAGCGCGAGCTGAAAATGCATTTACAGCACTAAAAAACCAAACTTTTATAACAGCTAAACCAAACGTTTCCAATGTAAATTTCCACCTTTATATAGTGTAGAAAGGCATCCTGAAGCCTGGAAAGTCATTAATTTGATTGTCCAGTATTTCCTTCATGAGATATTGCAACACTTAGAAAAAGTGTACAGCGCCAGCAGACAATGAATTTTCAGCACTAAAAAAACGAAACTTCATTAACAGCTAAACCAAACGTTTCCAATGTAAATTTCCACATTTATAGAGTGTAATAAGGCATCCTGAAGCCTGGGAAGTCATTAATTTGATTGTCCAGTATTTCCCTTATGAGATAATGCCTCACATAGCAAATGTGTACAGTGCGAGCTGAAAATGCATTTTCAGCACTAAAAAACCAAACTTTTATAACAGCTAAACCAAACGTTTCCAATGTAAATTTCCACCTTTATATAGTGTAAAAAGACATCCTGAAACCTGGGCAGTCATTAATTTGATTGTCCAGTATTTCCCTTATGAGATAATGCCTCACACAGCAAATGTGTACAGTGCGAGCTGAAAATGCATTTTCAGCACTAAAAAAACCAAACTTTTATAACAGCTAAACCAAACGTTTCCAATGTAAATTTCCACCTTTATATAGTGTAAAAAGACATCCTGAAGCCTGGGCAGTCATTAATTTGATTGTCCAGTATTTCCCTTATGAGATAATGCCTCACATAGCAAATGTGTACAGCGCGAGCTGAAAATGCATTTACAGCACTAAAAAAACAAACTTTTATAACAGCTAAACCAAACGTTTCCAATGTAAATTTCCACCTTTATATAGTGTAGAAAGGCATCCTGAAGCCTGGAAAGTCATTAATTTGATTGTCCAGTATTTCCTACATGAGATATTGCAAAACTTAGAAAAAGTGTACAGCGCCAGCAGACAATGAATTTTCAGCACTAAAAAAACGAAACTTCATTAACAGCTAAACTAAACGTTTCCAATGTAAATTTCCACATTTATAGAGTGTAAAAAGGCATCCTGAAGCCTGGGAAGTCATTAATTTGATTGTCCAGTATTTCCCTTATGAGATAATGCCTCACATAGCAAATGTGTACAGTGCGAGCTGAAAATGCATTTTCAGCACTAAAAAACCAAACTTATATAACACCTAAACCAAACGTTTCCAATGTAAATTTCCACCTTTATATAGTGTAAAAAGACATCCTGAAACCTGGGCAGTCATTAATTTGATTGTCCAATATTTCCCTTATGAGATAATGCCTCTCATAGCAAATGTGTACAGCGCGAGCTGAAAATGCATTTACAGCACTAAAAAACCAAACTTTTATAACAGCTAAACCAAACGTTTCCAATGTAAATTTCCACCTTTATATAGTGTAAAAAGACATCCTGAAGCCTGGGCAGTCATTAATTTGATTGTCCAATATTTCCCTTATGAGATAATGCCTCTCATAGCAAATGTGTACAGTGCGAGCTGAAAATGCATTTACAGCACTAAAAAAACAAACTTTTATAACAGCTAAACCAAACGTTTCCAATGTAAATTTCCACCTTTATATAGTGTAAAAAGACATCCTGAAGCCTGGGCAGTCATTAATTTGATTGTCCAATATTTCCCTTATGAGATAATGCCTCTCATAGCAAATGTGTACAGCGCGAGCTGAAAATGCATTTATAGCACTAAAAAAACAAACTTTTATAACAGCTAAACCAAACGTTTCCAATGTAAATTTCCACCTTTATATAGTGTAGAAAGGCATCCTGAAGCCTGGAAAGTCATTAATTTGATTGTCCAGTATTTCCTTCATGAGATATTGCAACACTTAGAAAAAGTGTACAGCGCCAGCAGACAATGAATTTTCAGCACTAAAAAAACGAAACTTCATTAACAGCTAAACCAAACGTTTCCAATGTAAATTTCCACATTTATAGAGTGTAAAAAGGCATCCTGAAGCCTGGGAAGTCATTAATTTGATTGTCCAGTATTTCCCTTATGAGATAATGCCTCACAGCAAATGTGTACAGTGCGAGCTGAAAATGCATTTACAGCACTAAAAAAACAAAATTTTATAACAGCTAAACCAAACGTTTCCAATGTAAATTTCCACCTTTATATAGTGTAGAAAGGCATCCTGAAGCCTGGAAAGTCATTAATTTGATTGTCCAGTATTTCCTTCATGAGATATTGCAACACTTAGAAAAAGTGTACAGCGCCAGCAGACAATGAATTTTCAGCACTAAATAAACGAAACTTCATTAACAGCTAAAGTAAACGTTTCCAATGTAAATTTCCACCTTTATATAGTGTAAAAAGACATCCTGAAGCCTGGGCAGTCATTAATTTGATTGTCCAATATTTCCCTTATGAGATAATGCCTCTCATAGCAAATGTGTACAGTGCGAGCTGAAAATGCATTTACAGCACTAAAAAAACAAACTTTTATAACAGCTAAACCAAACGTTTCCAATGTAAATTTCCACCTTTATATAGTGTAAAAAGACATCCTGAAGCCTGGGCAGTCATTAATTTGATTGTCCAATATTTCCCTTATGAGATAATGCCTCTCATAGCAAATGTGTACAGCGCGAGCTGAAAATGCATTTACAGCACTAAAAAACCAAACTTTTATAACAGCTAAACCAAACGTTTCCAATGTAAATTTCCACCTTTATATAGTGTAGAAAGGCATCCTGAAGCCTGGAAAGTCATTAATTTGATTGTCCAGTATTTCCTTCATGAGATATTGCAACACTTAGAAAAAGTGTACAGCGCCAGCAGACAATGAATTTTCAGCACTAAAAAAACGAAACTTCATTAACAGCTAAACCAAACGTTTCCAATGTAAATTTCCACATTTATAGAGTGTAAAAAGGCATCCTGAAGCCTGGGAAGTCATTAATTTGATTGTCCAGTATTTCCCTTATGAGATAATGCCTCACATAGCAAATGTGTACAGTGCGAGCTGAAAATGCATTTTCAGCACTAAAAAAAACAAACTTATATAACACCTAAACCAAACGTTTCCAATGTAAATTTCCACCTTTATATAGTGTAAAAAGACATCCTGAAGCCTGGGCAGTCATTAATTTGATTGTCCAATATTTCCCTTATGAGATAAGGCCTCTCATAGCAAATGTGTACAGCGCGAGCTGAAAATGCATTTACAGCACTAAAAAAACCAAACTTTTATAACAGCTAAACCAAACGTTTCCAATGTAAATTTCCACCTTTATATAGTGTAGAAAGGCATCCTGAAGCCTGGAAAGTCATTAATTTGATTGTCCAGTATTTCCTTCATGAGATATTGCAACATTTAGAAAAAGTGTACAGCGCCAGCAGACAATGAATTTTCAGCACTAAAAAAACGAAACTTCATTAACAGCTAAACTAAACGTTTCCAATGTAAATTTCCACCTTTATATCGTGTAAAAAGACATCCTGAAGCCCGGGCAGCCATTAATTTGATTGTCCAATATTTCCCTTATGAGATAATGCCTCTCATAGCAAATGTGTACAGCGCGAGCTGAAAATGCATTTACAGCACTAAAAAACCAAACTTTTATAACAGCTAAACCAAACGTTTCCAATGTAAATTTCCACCTTTATATAGTGTAAAAAGACATCCTGAAGCCTGCGCAGTCATTAATTTGATTGTCCAATATTTCCCTTATGAGATAATGCCTCTCATAGCAAATGTGTACAGCGCGAGCTGAAAATGCATTTACAGCACTAAAAAACCAAACTTTTATAACAGCTAAACCAAACGTTTCCAATGTAAATTTCTACCTTTATATAGTGTAGAAAGGCATCCTGAAGCCTGGAAAGTCATTAATTTGATTGTCCAGTATTTCCTTCATGAGATATTGCAACACTTAGAAAAAGTGTACAGCGCCAGCAGACAATGAATTTTCAGCACTAAAAAAACGAAACTTCATTAACAGCTAAACTAAACGTTTCCAATGTAAATTTCCACCTTTATATAGTGTAAAAAGACATTCTGAAGCCTGGGCAGTCATTAATTTGATTGTCCAATATTTCCCTTATGAGATAATGCCTCTCATAGCAAATGTGTACAGCGCGAGCTGAAAATGCATTTACAGCACTAAAAAACCAAACTTTTATAACAGCTAAACCAAACGTTTCCAATGTAAATTTCCACCTTTATATAGTGTAGAAAGGCATCCTGAAGCCTGGAAAGTCATTAATTTGATTGTCCAGTATTTCCTTCATGAGATATTGCAACACTTAGAAAAAGTGTACAGCGCCAGCAGACAATGAATTTTCAGCACTAAAAAAACGAAACTTCATTAACAGCTAAACCAAACGTTTCCAATGTAAATTTCCACATTTATAGAGTGTAAAAAGGCATCCTGAAGCCTGGGAAGTCATTAATTTGATTGTCCAGTATTTCCCTTCTGAGATAATGCCTCACATAGCAAATGTGTACAGTGCGAGCTGAAAATGCATTTTCAGCACTAAAAAAACAAACTTTTATAACAGCTAAACTAAACGTTTCCAATGTAAATTTCCACCTTTATATAGTGTAAAAAGACATCCTGAAGCCTGGGCAGTCATTAATTTGATTGTCCAATATTTCCCTTATGAGATAATGCCTCTCATAGCAAATGTGTACAGCGCGAGCTGAAAATGCATTTACAGCACTAAAAAAACAAACTTTTATAACAGCTAAACTAAACGTTTCCAATGTAAATTTCCACCTTTATATAGTGTAAAAAGACATCCTGAAGCCTGGGCAGTCATTAATTTGATTGTCCAATATTTCCCTTATGAGATAATGCCTCTCATAGCAAATGTGTACAGCGCGAGCTGAAAATGCATTTACAGCACTAAAAAACCAAACTTTTATAACAGCTAAACCAAACGTTTGCAATGTAAATTTCCACCTTTATATAGTGTAGAAAGGCATCCTGAAGCCTGGAAAGTCATTCATTTGATTGTCCAGTATTTCCTTCATGAGATATTGCAACACTTAGAAAAAGTGTACAGCGCCAGCAGACAATGAATTTTCAGCACTAAAAAAACGAAACTTCATTAACAGCTAAACCAAACGTTTCCAATGTAAATTTCCACATTTATAGAGTGTAAAAAGGCATCCTGAAGCCTGGGAAGTCATTAATTTGATTGTCCAGTATTTCCCTTATGAGATAATGCCTCACATAGCAAATGTGTACAGTGCGAGCTGAAAATGCATTTTCAGCACTAAAAAAACAAACTTTTATAACAGCTAAACTAAACGTTTCCAATGTAAATTTCCACCTTTATATAGTGTAAAAAGACATCCTGAAGCCTGGGCAGTCATTAATTTGATTGTCCAATATTTCCCTTATGAGATAATGCCTCTCATAGCAAATGTGTACAGCGCGAGCTGAAAATGCATTTACAGCACTAAAAAAACAAACTTTTATAACAGCTAAACTAAACGTTTCCAATGTAAATTTCCACCTTTATATAGTGTAAAAAGACATCCTGAAGCCTGGGCAGTCATTAATTTGATTGTCCAATATTTCCCTTATGAGATAATGCCTCTCATAGCAAATGTGTACAGCGCGAGCTGAAAATGCATTTACAGCACTAAAAACCCAAACTTTTATAACAGCTAAACCAAACGTTTCCAATGTAAATTTCCACCTTTATATAGTGTAGAAAGGCATCCTGAAGCCTGGAAAGTCATTAATTTGATTGTCCAGTATTTCCTTCATGAGATATTGCAACACTTAGAAAAGGTGTACAGCGCCAGCAGACAATGAATTTTCAGCACTAAAAAAACGAAACTTCATTAACAGCTAAACCAAACGTTTCCAATGTAAATTTCCACATTTATAGAGTGTAAAAATGCATCCTGAAGCCTGGGAAGTCATTAATTTGATTGTCCAGTATTTCCCTTATGAGATAATGCCTCACATAGCAAATGTGTACAGTGCAAGCTGAAAATGCATTTTCAGCACTAAAAAACCAAACTTTTATAACAGCTAAACCAAACGTTTCCAATGTAAATTTCCACCTTTATATAGTGTAAAAAGACATCCTGAAGCCTGGGCAGCCATTTATTTGATTGTCCAATATTTCCCTTATGAGATAATGCCTCTCATAGCAAATGTGTACAGCGCGAGCTGAAAATGCATTTACAGCACTAAAAAACCAAACTTTTATAACAGCTAAACCAAACGTTTCCAATGTAAATTTCCACCTTTATATAGTGTAAAAAGACATCCTGAAGCCTGGGCAGTCATTAATTTGATTGTCCAATATTTCCCTTATGAGATAATGCCTCTCATAGCAAATGTGTACAGCGCGAGCTGAAAATGCATTTACAGCACTAAAAAAACCAAACTTTTATAACAGCTAAACCAAACGTTTCCAATGTAAATTTCCACCTTTATATAGTGTAGAAAGGCACCCTGAAGCCTGGAAAGTCATTAATTTGATTGTCCAGTATTTCCTTCATGAGATATTGCAACACTTAGAAAAAGTGTACAGCGCCAGCAGACAATGAATTTTCAGCACTAAAAAAACGAAACTTCATTAACAGCTAAACCAAACGTTTCCAATGTAAATTTCCACATTTATAGAGTGTAAAAATGCATCCTGAAGCCTGGGCAGTCATTAATTTGATTGTCCAATATTTCCCTTATGAGATAATGCCTCTCATAGCAAATGTGTACAGCGCGAGCTGAAAATGCATTTACAGCACTAAAAAACCAAACTTTTATAACAGCTAAACCAAACGTTTCCAATGTAAATTTCCACCTTTATATAGTGTAGAAAGGCATCCTGAAGCCTGGAAAGTGATTAATTTGATTGTCCAGTATTTCCTTCATGAGATATTGCAACACTTAGAAAAAGTGTACAGCGCCAGCAGACAATGAATTTTCAGCACTAAAAAACCGAAACTTCATTAACAGCTAAACTAAACGTTTCCAATGTAAATTTCCACCTTTATATAGTGTAAAAAGACATCCTGAAGCCTGGGCAGTCATTAATTTGATTGTCCAATATTTCCCTTATGAGATAATGCCTCTCATAGCAAATGTGTACAGCGCGAGCTGAAAATGCATTTACAGCACTAAAAAACCAAACTTTTATAACAGCTAAACCAAACGTTTCCAATGTAAATTTCCACCTTTATATAGTGTAGAAAGGCATCCTGAAGCCTGGAAAGTCATTAATTTGATTGTCCAGTATTTCCTTCATGAGATATTGCAACACTTAGAAAAAGTGTACAGCGCCAGCAGACAATGAATTTCCAGCACTAAAAAAACGAAACTTCATTAACAGCTAAACTAAACGTTTCCAATGTAAATTTCCACCTTTATATAGTGTAAAAAGACATCCTGAAGCCTGGGCAGTCATTAATTTGATTGTCCAATATTTCCCTTATGAGATAATGCCTCTCAAAGCAAATGTGTACAGCGCGAGCTGAAAATGCATTTACAGCACTAAAAAACCAAACTTTTATAACAGCTAAACTAAACGTTTCCAATGTAAATTTCCACCTTTATATAGTGTAGAAAGGCATCCTGAAGCCTGGAAAGTCATTAATTTGATTGTCCAGTATTTCCTTCATGAGATATTGCAACACTTAGAAAAAGTGTACAGCGCCAGCAGACAATGAATTTTCAGCACTAAAAAAACGAAACTTCATTAACAGCTAAACCAAACGTTTCCAATGTAAATTTCCACATTTATAGAGTGTAAAAAGGCATCCTGAAGCCTGGGAAGTCATTAATTTGATTGTCCAGTATTTCCCTTATGAGATAATGCCTCACATAGCAAATGTGTACAGTGCGAGCTGAAAATGCATTTTCAGCACTAAAAAACCAAACTTTTATAACAGCTAAACCAAACGTTTCCAATGTAAATTTCCACCTTTATATAGTGTAAAAAGACATCCTGAAGCCTGGGCAGTCATTAATTTGATTGTCCAGTATTTCCCTTATGAGATAATGCCTCACATAGCAAATGTGTACAGCGCGAGCTGAAAATGCATTTACAGCACTAAAAAAACAAACTTTTATAACAGCTAAACTAAACGTTTCCAATGTAAATTTCCACCTTTATATAGTGTAAAAAGACATCCTGAAGCCTGGGCAGTCATTAATTTGATTGTCCAATATTTCCCTTATGAGATAATGCCTCTCATAGCAAATGTGTACAGCGCGAGCTGAAAATGCATTTACAGCACTAAAAACCCAAACTTTTATAACAGCTAAACCAAACGTTTCCAATGTAAATTTCCACCTTTATATAGTGTAGAAAGGCATCCTGAAGCCTGGAAAGTCATTAATTTGATTGTCCAGTATTTCCTTCATGAGATATTGCAACACTTAGAAAAGGTGTACAGCGCCAGCAGACAATGAATTTTCAGCACTAAAAAATCGAAACTTCATTAACAGCTAAACCAAACGTTTCCAATGTAAATTTCCACCTTTATATAGTGTAGAAAGGCATCCTGAAGCCTGGAAAGTCATTAATTTGATTGTCCAGTATTTCCTTCATGAGATATTGCAACATTTAGAAAAAGTGTACAGCGCCAGCAGACAATGAATTTTCAGCACTAAAAAAACGAAACTTCATTAACAGCTAAACTAAACGTTTCCAATGTAAATTTCCACCTTTATATAGTGTAAAAAGACATCCTGAAGCCCGGGCAGCCATTAATTTGATTGTCCAATATTTCCCTTATGAGATAATGCCTCTCATAGCAAATGTGTACAGCGCGAGCTGAAAATGCATTTACAGCACTAAAAAACCAAACTTTTATAACAGCTAAACCAAACGTTTCCAATGTAAATTTCCACCTTTATATAGTGTAAAAAGACATCCTGAAGCCTGGGCAGTCATTAATTTGATTGTCCAATATTTCCCTTATGAGATAATGCCTCTCATAGCAAATGTGTACAGCGCGAGCTGAAAATGCATTTACAGCACTAAAAAAACAAACTTTTATAACAGCTAAACCAAACGTTTCCAATGTAAATTTCCACCTTTATATAGTGTAGAAAGGCATCCTGAAGCCTGGAAAGTCATTAATTTGATTGTCCAGTATTTCCTTCATGAGATATTGCAACACTTAGAAAAAGTGTACAGCGCCAGCAGACAATGAATTTTCAGCACTAAAAAAACGAAACTTCATTAACAGCTAAACTAAATGTTTCCAATGTAAATTTCCACCTTTATATAGTGTAAAAAGACATCCTGAAGCCTGGGCAGTCATTAATTTGATTGTCCAATATTTCCCTTATGAGATAATGCCTCTCATAGCAAATGTGTACAGCGCGAGCTGAAAATGCATTTACAGCACTAAAAAAACCAAACTTTTATAACAGCTAAACCAAACGTTTCCAATGTAAATTTCCACCTTTATATAGTGTAAAAAGGCATCCTGAAGCCTGGAAAGTCTTTAATTTGATTGTCCAGTATTTCCTTCATGAGATATTGCAACACTTAGAAAAAGTGTACAGCGCCAGCAGACAATGAATTTCCAGCACTAAAAAAACGAAACTTCATTAACAGCTAAACTAAACGTTTCCAATGTAAATTTCCACCTTTATATAGTGTAAAAAGACATCCTGAAGCCTGGGCAGTCATTAATTTGATTGTCCAATATTTCCCTTATGAGATAATGCCTCTCATAGCAAATGTGTACAGCGCGAGCTGAAAATGCATTTACAGCACTAAAAAACCAAACTTTTATAACAGCTAAACCAAACGTTTCCAATGTAAATTTCCACCTTTATATAGTGTAGAAAGGCATCCTGAAGCCTGGAAAGTCATTAATTTGATTGTCCAGTATTTCCTTCATGAGATATTGCAACACTTAGAAAAAGTGTACAGCGCCAGCAGACAATGAATTTTCAGCACTAAAAAAACGAAACTTCATTAACAGCTAAACCAAACGTTTCCAATGTAAATTTCCACATTTATAGAGTGTAAAAAGGCATCCTGAAGCCTGGGAAGTCATTAATTTGATTGTCCAGTATTTCCCTTATGAGATAATGCCTCACATAGCAAATGTGTACAGTGCGAGCTGAAAATGCATTTTCAGCACTAAAAAACCAAACTTTTATAACAGCTAAACCAAACGTTTCCAATGTAAATTTCCACCTTTATATAGTGTAAAAAGACATCCTGAAGCCTGGGCAGTCATTAATTTGATTGTCCAGTATTTCCCTTATGAGATAATGCCTCACATAGCAAATGTGTACAGCGCGAGCTGAAAATGCATTTACAGCACTAAAAAAACAAACTTTTATAACAGCTAAACCAAACGTTTCCAGTGTAAATTTCCACATTTATAGAGTGTAAAAATGCATCCTGAAGCCTGGGAAGTCATTAATTTGATTGTCCAGTATTTCCCTTATGAGATAATGCCTCACATAGCAAATGTGTACAGTGCGAGCTGAAAATGCATTTTCAGCACTAAAAAAACAAACTTTTATAACAGCTAAACCAAACGTTTCCAATGTAAATTTCCACCTTTATATAGTGTAAAAAGACATCCTGAAGCCTGGGCAGTCATTAATTTGATTGTCCAATATTTCCCTTATGAGATAATGCCTCTCATAGCAAATGTGTACAGCGCGAGCTGAAAATGCATTTACAGCACTAAAAAACCAAACTTTTATAACAGCTAAACCAAACGTTTCCAATGTAAATTTCCACCTTTATATAGTGTAGAAAGGCATCCTGAAGCCTGGAAAGTCATTAATTTGATTGTCCAGTATTTCCTTCATGAGATATTGCAACACTTAGAAAAAGTGTACAGCGCCAGTAGACAATGAATTTTCAGCACTAAAAAAACGAAACTTCATTAACAGCTAAACTAAACGTTTCCAATGTAAATTTCCACCTTTATATAGTGTAAAAAGACATCCTGAAGCCTGGGCAGTCATTAATTTGATTGTCCAATATTTCCCTTATGAGATAATGCCTCTCATAGCAAATGTGTACAGCGCGAGCTGAAAATGCATTTACAGCACTAAAAAAACCAAACTTTTATAACAGCTAAACCAAACGTTTCCAATGTAAATTCCCACCTTTATATAGTGTAGAAAGGCACCCTGAAGCCTGGAAAGTCATTAATTTGATTGTCCAGTATTTCCTTCATGAGATATTGCAACACTTAGAAAAAGTGTACAGCGCCAGCAGACAATGAATTTTCAGCACTAAAAAAACGAAACTTCATTAACAGCTAAACCAAACGTTTCCAATGTAAATTTCCACATTTATAGAGTGTAAAAAGGCATCCTGAAGCCTGGGAAGTCATTAATTTGATTGTCCAGTATTTCCCTTATGAGATAATGCCTCACATAGCAAATGTGTACAGTGCGAGCTGAAAATGCATTTTCAGCACTAAAAAACCAAACTTTTATAACAGCTAAACCAAACGTTTCCAATGTAAATTTCCACCTTTATATAGTGTAAAAAGACATCCTGAAGCCTGGGCAGTCATTAATTCGATTGTCCAATATTTCCTTTATGAGATAATGCCTCTCATAGGCAAATGTATACAGCGCGAGCTGAAAATGCATTTACAGCACTAAAAAACCAAACTTTTATAACAGCTAAACCAAACTTTCCAATGTAAATTTCCACCTTTATATAGTGTGAAAAGGCATCCTGAAGCCTGGGAAGTCATTAATTTGATTGTCCAGTATTTCCCTTATGAGATAATGCCTCACATAGCAAATGTGTACAGTGCGAGCTGAAAATGCATTTTCAGCACTAAAAAACCAAACTTTTATAACAGCTAAACCAAACGTTTCCAATGTAAATTTCCACCTTTATATAGTGTAAAAAGACATCCTGAAGCCTGGGCAGTCATTAATTCGATTGTCCAATATTTCCTTTATGAGATAATGCCTCTCATAGCAAATGTGTACAGCGCGAGCTGAAAATGCATTTTCAGCACTAAAAAACCAAACTTTTATAACACCTAAACCAAACGTTTCCAATGTAAATTTCCTCCTTTATATAGTGTAAAAAGACATCCTGAAGCCTGGGCAGTCATTAATTTGATTGTCCAATATTTCCCTTATGAGATAATGCCTCTCATAGCAAATGTGTACAGCGCGAGCTGAAAATGCATTTACAGCACTAAAAAACCAAACTTTTATAAAAGCTAAACCAAACGTTTCCAATGTAAATTTCCACCTTTATATAGTGTAGAAAGGCATCCTGAAGCGTGGAAAGTCATTAATTTGATTGTCCAGTATTTCCTTCATGAGATATTGCAACACTTAGAAAAAGTGTACAGCGCCAGTAGACAATGAATTTTCAGCACTAAAAAAACGAAACTTCATTAACAGCTAAACTAAACGTTTCCAATGTAAATTTCCACCTTTATATAGTGTAAAAAGACATCCTGAAGCCTGGGCAGTCATTAATTTGATTGTCCAATATTTCCCTTATGAGATAATGCCTCTCATAGCAAATGTGTACAGCGCGAGCTGAAAATGCATTTACAGCACTAAAAAAACCAAACTTTTATAACAGCTAAACCAAACGTTTCCAATGTAAATTTCCACCTTTATATAGTGTAGAAAGGCACCCTGAAGCCTGGAAAGTCATTAATTTGATTGTCCAGTATTTCCTTCATGAGATATTGCAACACTTAGAAAAAGTGTACAGCGCCAGCAGACAATGAATTTTCAGCACTAAAAAAACGAAACTTCATTAACAGCTAAACCAAACGTTTCCAATGTAAATTTCCACATTTATAGAGTGTAAAAAGGCATCCTGAAGCCTGGGAAGTCATTAATTTGATTGTCCAGTATTTCCCTTATGAGATAATGCCTCACATAGCAAATGTGTACAGTGCGAGCTGAAAATGCATTTTCAGCACTAAAAAACCAAACTTTTATAACAGCTAAACCAAACGTTTCCAATGTAAATTTCCACCTTTATATAGTGTAAAAAGACATCCTGAAGCCTGGGCAGTCATTAATTTGATTGTCCAGTATTTCCCTTATGAGATAATGCCTCACATAGCAAATGTGTACAGCGCGAGCTGAAAATGCATTTACAGCACTAAAAAAACAAACTTTTATAACAGCTAAACCAAACGTTTCCAATGTAAATTTCCACCTTTATATAGTGTAGAAAGGCATCCTGAAGCCTGGAAAGTCATTAATTTGATTGTCCAGTATTTCCTACATGAGATATTGCAAAACTTAGAAAAAGTGTACAGCGCCAGCAGACAATGAATTTTCAGCACTAAAAAAACGAAACTTCATTAACAGCTAAACCAAACGTTTCCAATGTAAATTTCCACATTTATAGAGTGTAAAAAGGCATCCTGAAGCCTGGGAAGTCATTAATTTGATTGTCCAGTATTTCCCTTATGAGATAATGCCTCACATAGCAAATGTGCACAGTGCGAGCTGAAAATGCATTTTCAGCACTAAAAAACCAAACTTATATAACACCTAAACCAAACGTTTCCAATGTAAATTTCCACCTTTATATAGTGTAAAAAGACATCCTGAAACCTGGGCAGTCATTAATTTGATTGTCCAATATTTCCCTTATGAGATAATGCCTCTCATAGCAAATGTGTACAGCGCGAGCTGAAAATGCATTTACAGCACTAAAAAACCAAACTTTTATAACAGCTAAACCAAACGTTTCCAATGTAAATTTCCACCTTTATATAGTGTAAAAAGACATCCTGAAGCCTGGGCAGTCATTAATTTGATTGTCCAATATTTCCCTTATGAGATAATGCCTCTCATAGCAAATGTGTACAGCGCGAGCTGAAAATGCATTTTCAGCACTAAAAAACCAAACTTTTATAACAGCTAAACCAAACGTTTCAAATGTAAATTTCCACCTTTATATAGTGTAAAAAGACATCCTGAAGCCTGGGCAGTCATTAATTTGATTGTCCAATATTTCCCTTATGAGATAATGCCTCTCATAGCAAATGTGTACAGTGCGAGCTGAAAATGCATTTACAGCACTAAAAAAACAAACTTTTATAACAGCTAAACCAAACGTTTCCAATGTAAATTTCCACCTTTATATAGTGTAAAAAGACATCCTGAAGCCTGGGCAGTCATTAATTTGATTGTCCAATATTTCCCTTATGAGATAATGCCTCTCATAGCAAATGTGTACAGTGCGAGCTGAAAATGCATTTACAGCACTAAAAAAACAAACTTTTATAACAGCTAAACCAAACGTTTCCAATGTAAATTTCCACCTTTATATAGTGTAAAAAGACATCCTGAAGCCTGGGCAGTCATTAATTTGATTGTCCAATATTTCCCTTATGAGATAATGCCTCTCATAGCAAATGTGTACAGCGCGAGCTGAAAATGCATTTACAGCACTAAAAAACCAAACTTTTATAACAGCTAAACCAAACGTTTCCAATGTAAATTTCCACCTTTATATAGTGTAGAAAGGCATCCTGAAGCCTGGAAAGTCATTAATTTGATTGTCCAGTATTTCCTTCATGAGATATTGCAACACTTAGAAAAAGTGTACAGCGCCAGCAGACAATGAATTTTCAGCACTAAAAAAACGAAACTTCATTAACAGCTAAACCAAACGTTTCCAATGTAAATTTCCACATTTATAGAGTGTAAAAAGGCATCCTGAAGCCTGGGAAGTCATTAATTTGATTGTCCAGTATTTCCCTTATGAGATAATGCCTCACAGCAAATGTGTACAGTGCGAGCTGAAAATGCATTTACAGCACTAAAAAACCAAACTTTTATAACAGCTAAACCAAACGTTTCCAATGTAAATTTCCACCTTTATATAGTGTAGAAAGGCATCCTGAAGCCTGGAAAGTCATTAATTTTATTGTCCAGTATTTCCTTCATGAGATATTGCAACACTTAGAAAAAGTGTACAGCGCCAGCAGACAATGAATTTTCAGCACTAAAAAAACGAAACTTCATTAACAGCTAAACCAAACGTTTCCAATGTAAATTTCCACCTTTATATAGTGTAAAAAGACATCCTGAAGCCTGGGCAGTCATTAATTTGATTGTCCAGTATTTCCCTTATGAGATAATGCCTCACATAGCAAATGTGTACAGCGCGAGCTGAAAATGCATTTACAGCACTAAAAAAACAAACTTTTATAACAGCTAAACCAAACGTTTCCAATGTAAATTTCCACCTTTATATAGTGTAGAAAGGCATCCTGAAGCCTGGAAAGTCATTAATTTGATTGTCCAGTATTTCCTACATGAGATATTGCAAAACTTAGAAAAAGTGTACAGCGCCAGCAGACAATGAATTTTCAGCACTAAAAAAACGAAACTTCATTAACAGCTAAACCAAACGTTTCCAATGTAAATTTCCACATTTATAGAGTGTAAAAAGGCATCCTGAAGCCTGGGAAGTCATTAATTTGATTGTCCAGTATTTCCCTTATGAGATAATGCCTCACATAGCAAATGTGCACAGTGCGAGCTGAAAATGCATTTTCAGCACTAAAAAACCAAACTTATATAACACCTAAACCAAACGTTTCCAATGTAAATTTCCACCTTTATATAGTGTAAAAAGACATCCTGAAACCTGGGCAGTCATTAATTTGATTGTCCAATATTTCCCTTATGAGATAATGCCTCTCATAGCAAATGTGTACAGCGCGAGCTGAAAATGCATTTACAGCACTAAAAAACCAAACTTTTATAACAGCTAAACCAAACGTTTCCAATGTAAATTTCCACCTTTATATAGTGTAAAAAGACATCCTGAAGCCTGGGCAGTCATTAATTTGATTGTCCAATATTTCCCTTATGAGATAATGCCTCTCATAGCAAATGTGTACAGCGCGAGCTGAAAATGCATTTTCAGCACTAAAAAACCAAACTTTTATAACAGCTAAACCAAACGTTTCAAATGTAAATTTCCACCTTTATATAGTGTAAAAAGACATCCTGAAGCCTGGGCAGTCATTAATTTGATTGTCCAATATTTCCCTTATGAGATAATGCCTCTCATAGCAAATGTGTACAGTGCGAGCTGAAAATGCATTTACAGCACTAAAAAAACAAACTTTTATAACAGCTAAACCAAACGTTTCCAATGTAAATTTCCACCTTTATATAGTGTAAAAAGACATCCTGAAGCCTGGGCAGTCATTAATTTGATTGTCCAATATTTCCCTTATGAGATAATGCCTCTCATAGCAAATGTGTACAGTGCGAGCTGAAAATGCATTTACAGCACTAAAAAAACAAACTTTTATAACAGCTAAACCAAACGTTTCCAATGTAAATTTCCACCTTTATATAGTGTAAAAAGACATCCTGAAGCCTGGGCAGTCATTAATTTGATTGTCCAATATTTCCCTTATGAGATAATGCCTCTCATAGCAAATGTGTACAGCGCGAGCTGAAAATGCATTTACAGCACTAAAAAACCAAACTTTTATAACAGCTAAACCAAACGTTTCCAATGTAAATTTCCACCTTTATATAGTGTAGAAAGGCATCCTGAAGCCTGGAAAGTCATTAATTTGATTGTCCAGTATTTCCTTCATGAGATATTGCAACACTTAGAAAAAGTGTACAGCGCCAGCAGACAATGAATTTTCAGCACTAAAAAAACGAAACTTCATTAACAGCTAAACCAAACGTTTCCAATGTAAATTTCCACATTTATAGAGTGTAAAAAGGCATCCTGAAGCCTGGGAAGTCATTAATTTGATTGTCCAGTATTTCCCTTATGAGATAATGCCTCACAGCAAATGTGTACAGTGCGAGCTGAAAATGCATTTACAGCACTAAAAAAACAAAATTTTATAACAGCTAAACCAAACGTTTCCAATGTAAATTTCCACCTTTATATAGTGTAGAAAGGCATCCTGAAGCCTGGAAAGTCATTAATTTGATTGTCCAGTATTTCCTTCATGAGATATTGCAACACTTAGAAAAAGTGTACAGCGCCAGCAGACAATGAATTTTCAGCACTAAATAAACGAAACTTCATTAACAGCTAAAGTAAACGTTTCCAATGTAAATTTCCACCTTTATATAGTGTAAAAAGACATCCTGAAGCCTGGGCAGTCATTAATTTGATTGTCCAATATTTCCCTTATGAGATAATGCCTCTCATAGCAAATGTGTACAGTGCGAGCTGAAAATGCATTTACAAGCACTAAAAAAACAAACTTTTATAACAGCTAAACCAAACGTTTCCAATGTAAATTTCCACCTTTATATAGTGTAAAAAGACATCCTGAAGCCTGGGCAGTCATTAATTTGATTGTCCAATATTTCCCTTATGAGATAATGCCTCTCATAGCAAATGTGTACAGCGCGAGCTGAAAATGCATTTACAGCACTAAAAAACCAAACTTTTATAACAGCTAAACCAAACGTTTCCAATGTAAATTTCCACCTTTATATAGTGTAGAAAGGCATCCTGAAGCCTGGAAAGTCATTAATTTGATTGTCCAGTATTTCCTTCATGAGATATTGCAACACTTAGAAAAAGTGTACAGCGCCAGCAGACAATGAATTTTCAGCACTAAAAAAACGAAACTTCATTAACAGCTAAACCAAACGTTTCCAATGTAAATTTCCACATTTATAGAGTGTAAAAAGGCATCCTGAAGCCTGGGAAGTCATTAATTTGATTGTCCAGTATTTCCCTTATGCCTCACATAGCAAATGTGTACAGTGCGAGCTGAAAATGCATTTTCAGCACTAAAAAACCAAACTTATATAACACCTAAACCAAACGTTTCCAATGTAAATTTCCACCTTTATATAGTGTAAAAAGACATCCTGAAGCCTGGGCAGTCATTAATTTGATTGTCCAATATTTCCCTTATGAGATAATGCCTCTCATAGCAAATGTGTACAGCGCGAGCTGAAAATGCATTTACAGCAATAAAAAACCAAACTTTTATAACAGCTAAACCAAACGTTTCCAATGTAAATTTCCACCTTTATATAGTGTAGAAAGGCATCCTGAAGCCTGGAAAGTCATTAATTTGATTGTCCAGTATTTCCTTCATGAGATATTGCAACACTTAGAAAAAGTGTACAGCGCCAGCAGACAATGAATTTTCAGCACTAAAAAAACGAAACTTCATTAACAGCTAAACCAAACGTTTCCAATGTAAATTTCCACATTTATAGAGTGTAAAAAGGCATCCTGAAGCCTGGGAAGTCATTAATTTGATTGTCCAGTATTTCCCTTATGAGATAATGCCTCACATAGCAAATGTGTACAGTGCGAGCTGAAAATGCATTTTCAGCACTAAAAAACCAAACTTATATAACACCTAAACCAAACGTTTCCAATGTAAATTTCCACCTTTATATAGTGTAAAAAGACATCCTGAAGCCTGGGCAGTCATTAATTTGATTGTCCAATATTTCCCTTATGAGATAATGCCTCTCATAGCAAATGTGTACAGCGCGAGCTGAAAATGCATTTACAGCACTAAAAAAACCAAACTTTTATAACAGCTAAACCAAACGTTTCCAATGTAAATTTCCACCTTTATATAGTGTAGAAAGGCATCCTGAAGCCTGGAAAGTCATTAATTTGATTGTCCAGTATTTCCTTCATGAGATATTGCAACATTTAGAAAAAGTGTACAGCGCCAGCAGACAATGAATTTTCAGCACTAAAAAAACGAAACTTCATTAACAGCTAAACTAAACGTTTCCAATGTAAATTTCCACCTTTATATAGTGTAAAAAGACATCCTGAAGCCCGGGCAGCCATTAATTTGATTGTCCAATATTTCCCTTATGAGATAATGCCTCTCATAGCAAATGTGTACAGCGCGAGCTGAAAATGCATTTACAGCACTAAAAAAACAAACTTTTATAACAGCTAAACCAAACGTTTCCAATGTAAATTTCCACCTTTATATAGTGTAAAAAGACATCCTGAAGCCTGCGCAGTCATTAATTTGATTGTCCAATATTTCCCTTATGAGATAATGCCTCTCATAGCAAATGTGTACAGCGCGAGCTGAAAATGCATTTACAGCACTAAAAAACCAAACTTTTATAACAGCTAAACCAAACGTTTCCAATGTAAATTTCTACCTTTATATAGTGTAGAAAGGCATCCTGAAGCCTGGAAAGTCATTAATTTGATTGTCCAGTATTTCCTTCATGAGATATTGCAACACTTAGAAAAAGTGTACAGCGCCAGCAGACAATGAATTTTCAGCACTAAAAAAACGAAACTTCATTAACAGCTAAACTAAACGTTTCCAATGTAAATTTCCACCTTTATATAGTGTAAAAAGACATTCTGAAGCCTGGGCAGTCATTAATTTGATTGTCCAATATTTCCCTTATGAGATAATGCCTCTCATAGCAAATGTGTACAGCGCGAGCTGAAAATGCATTTACAGCACTAAAAAACCAAACTTTTATAACAGCTAACTAAACCAAACGTTTCCAATGTAAATTTCCACCTTTATATAGTGTAGAAAGGCATCCTGAAGCCTGGAAAGTCATTAATTTGATTGTCCAGTATTTCCTTCATGAGATATTGCAACACTTAGAAAAAGTGTACAGCGCCAGCAGACAATGAATTTTCAGCACTAAAAAAACGAAACTTCATTAACAGCTAAACCAAACGTTTCCAATGTAAATTTCCACATTTATAGAGTGTAAAAAGGCATCCTGAAGCCTGGGAAGTCATTAATTTGATTGTCCAGTATTTCCCTTCTGAGATAATGCCTCACATAGCAAATGTGTACAGTGCGAGCTGAAAATGCATTTTCAGCACTAAAAAAACAAACTTTTATAACAGCTAAACTAAACGTTTCCAATGTAAATTTCCACCTTTATATAGTGTAAAAAGACATCCTGAAGCCTGGGCAGTCATTAATTTGATTGTCCAATATTTCCCTTATGAGATAATGCCTCTCATAGCAAATGTGTACAGCGCGAGCTGAAAATGCATTTACAGCACTAAAAAAACAAACTTTTATAACAGCTAAACTAAACGTTTCCAATGTAAATTTCCACCTTTATATAGTGTAAAAAGACATCCTGAAGCCTGGGCAGTCATTAATTTGATTGTCCAATATTTCCCTTATGAGATAATGCCTTTCATAGCAAATGTGTACAGCGCGAGCTGAAAATGCATTTACAGCACTAAAAAACCAAACTTTTATAACAGCTAAACCAAACGTTTCCAATGTAAATTTCCACCTTTATATAGTGTAGAAAGGCATCCTGAAGCCTGGAAAGTCATTAATTTGATTGTCCAGTATTTCCTTCATGAGATATTGCAACACTTAGAAAAAGTGTACAGCGCCAGCAGACAATGAATTTTCAGCACTAAAAAAACGAAACTTCATTAACAGCTAAACCAAACGTTTCCAATGTAAATTTCCACATTTATAGAGTGTAAAAAGGCATCCTGAAGCCTGGGAAGTCATTAATTTGATTGTCCAGTATTTCCCTTATGAGATAATGCCTCACATAGCAAATGTGTACAGTGCGAGCTGAAAATGCATTTTCAGCACTAAAAAACCAAACTTTTATAACAGCTAAACCAAACGTTTCCAATGTAAATTTCCACCTTTATATAGTGTAAAAAGACATCCTGAAGCCTGGGCAGTCATTAATTTGATTGTCCAGTATTTCCCTTATGAGATAATGCCTCACATAGCAAATGTGTACAGCGCGAGCTGAAAATGCATTTACAGCACTAAAAAAACAAACTTTTATAACAGCTAAACTAAACGTTTCCAATGTAAATTTCCACCTTTATATAGTGTAAATAGACATCCTGAAGCCTGGGCAGTCATTAATTTGATTGTCCAATATTTCCCTTATGAGATAATGCCTCTCATAGCAAATGTGTACAGCGCGAGCTGAAAATGCATTTACAGCACTAAAAAACCAAACTTTTATAACAGCTAAACCAAACGTTTCCAATGTAAATTTCCACCTTTATATAGTGTAGAAAGGCATCCTGAAGCCTGGAAAGTCATTAATTTTATTGTCCAGTATTTCCTTCATGAGATATTGCAACACTTAGAAAAAGTGTACAGCGCCAGCAGACAATGAATTTTCAGCACTAAAAAAACGAAACTTCATTAACAGCTAAACCAAACGTTTCCAATGTAAATTTCCACATTTATAGAGTGTAAAAAGGCATCCTGAAGCCTGGGAAGTCATTAATTTGATTGTCCAGTATTTCCCTTATGAGATAATGCCTCACATAGCAAATGTGTACAGTGCGAGCTGAAAATGCATTTTCAGCACTAAAAAAACAAACTTTTATAACAGCTAAACTAAACGTTTCCAATGTAAATTTCCACCTTTATATAGTGTAAAAAGACATCCTGAAGCCTGGGCAGTCATTAATTTGATTGTCCAATATTTCCCTTATGAGATAATGCCTCTCATAGCAAATGTGTACAGCGCGAGCTGAAAATGCATTTACAGCACTAAAAAAACAAACTTTTATAACAGCTAAACTAAACGTTTCCAATGTAAATTTCCACCTTTATATAGTGTAAAAAGACATCCTGAAGCCTGGGCAGTCATTAATTTGATTGTCCAATATTTCCCTTATGAGATAATGCCTCTCATAGCAAATGTGTACAGCGCGAGCTGAAAATGCATTTACAGCACTAAAAACCCAAACTTTTATAACAGCTAAACCAAACGTTTCCAATGTAAATTTCCACCTTTATATAGTGTAGAAAGGCATCCTGAAGCCTGGAAAGTCATTAATTTGATTGTCCAGTATTTCCTTCATGAGATATTGCAACACTTAGAAAAGGTGTACAGCGCCAGCAGACAATGAATTTTCAGCACTAAAAAAACGAAACTTCATTAACAGCTAAACCAAACGTTTCCAATGTAAATTTCCACATTTATAGAGTGTAAAAATGCATCCTGAAGCCTGGGAAGTCATTAATTTGATTGTCCAATATTTCCCTTATGAGATAATGCCTCTCATAGCAAATGTGTACAGCGCGAGCTGAAAATGCATTTACAGCACTAAAAAACCAAACTTTTATAACAGCTAAACCAAACGTTTCCAATGTAAATTTCCACCTTTATATAGTGTAGAAAGGCATCCTGAGCCTGGAAAGTCATTAATTTGATTGTCCAGTATTTCCTTCATGAGATATTGCAACACTTAGAAAAAGTGTACAGCGCCAGCAGACAATGAATTTTCAGCACTAAAAAAACGAAACTTCATTAACAGCTAAACCAAACGTTTCCAATGTAAATTTCCACATTTATAGAGTGTAAAAAGGCATCCTGAAGCCTGGGAAGTCATTAATTTGATTGTCCAGTATTTCCCTTCTGAGATAATGCCTCACATAGCAAATGTGTACAGTGCGAGCTGAAAATGCATTTTCAGCACTAAAAAAACAAACTTTTATAACAGCTAAACTAAACGTTTCCAATGTAAATTTCCACCTTTATATAGTGTAAAAAGACATCCTGAAGCCTGGGCAGTCATTAATTTTATTGTCCAGTATTTCCTTCATGAGATATTGCAACACTTAGAAAAAGTGTACAGCGCCAGCAGACAATGAATTTTCAGCACTAAAAAAACGAAACTTCATTAACAGCTAAACCAAACGTTTCCAATGTAAATTTCCACATTTATAGAGTGTAAAAAGGCATCCTGAAGCCTGGGAAGTCATTAATTTGATTGTCCAGTATTTCCCTTCTGAGATAATGCCTCACATAGCAAATGTGTACAGTGCGAGCTGAAAATGCATTTTCAGCACTAAAAAAACAAACTTTTATAACAGCTAAACCAAACGTTTCCAATGTAAATTTCCACCTTTATATAGTGTAGAAAGGCATCCTGAAGCCTGGAAAGTCATTAATTTTATTGTCCAGTATTTCCTTCATGAGATATTGCAACACTTAGAAAAAGTGTACAGCGCCAGCAGACAATGAATTTTCAGCACTAAAAAAACGAAACTTCATTAACAGCTAAACCAAACGTTTCCAATGTAAATTTCCACATTTATAGAGTGTAAAAAGGCATCCTGAAGCCTGGGAAGTCATTAATTTGATTGTCCAGTATTTCCCTTATGAGATAATGCCTCACATAGCAAATGTGTACAGTGCGAGCTGAAAATGCATTTTCAGCACTAAAAAAACAAACTTTTATAACAGCTAAACTAAACGTTTCCAATGTAAATTTCCACCTTTATATAGTGTAAAAAGACATCCTGAAGCCTGGGCAGTCATTAATTTGATTGTCCAATATTTCCCTTATGAGATAATGCCTCTCATAGCAAATGTGTACAGCGCGAGCTGAAAATGCATTTACAGCACTAAAAAAACAAACTTTTATAACAGCTAAACTAAACGTTTCCAATGTAAATTTCCACCTTTATATAGTGTAAAAAGACATCCTGAAGCCTGGGCAGTCATTAATTTGATTGTCCAATATTTCCCTTATGAGATAATGCCTTTCATAGCAAATGTGTACAGCGCGAGCTGAAAATGCATTTACAGCACTAAAAAACCAAACTTTTATAACAGCTAAACCAAACGTTTCCAATGTAAATTTCCACCTTTATATAGTGTAGAAAGGCATCCTGAAGCCTGGAAAGTCATTAATTTGATTGTCCAGTATTTCCTTCATGAGATATTGCAACACTTAGAAAAAGTGTACAGCGCCAGCAGACAATGAATTTTCAGCACTAAAAAAACGAAACTTCATTAACAGCTAAACCAAACGTTTCCAATGTAAATTTCCACATTTATAGAGTGTAAAAAGGCATCCTGAAGCCTGGGAAGTCATTAATTTGATTGTCCAGTATTTCCCTTATGAGATAATGCCTCACATAGCAAATGTGTACAGTGCGAGCTGAAAATGCATTTTCAGCACTAAAAAACCAAACTTTTATAACAGCTAAACCAAACGTTTCCAATGTAAATTTCCACCTTTATATAGTGTAAAAAGACATCCTGAAGCCTGGGCAGTCATTAATTTGATTGTCCAGTATTTCCCTTATGAGATAATGCCTCACATAGCAAATGTGTACAGCGCGAGCTGAAAATGCATTTACAGCACTAAAAAAACAAACTTTTATAACAGCTAAACTAAACGTTTCCAATGTAAATTTCCACCTTTATATAGTGTAAATAGACATCCTGAAGCCTGGGCAGTCATTAATTTGATTGTCCAATATTTCCCTTATGAGATAATGCCTCTCATAGCAAATGTGTACAGCGCGAGCTGAAAATGCATTTACAGCACTAAAAAACCAAACTTTTATAACAGCTAAACCAAACGTTTCCAATGTAAATTTCCACCTTTATATAGTGTAGAAAGGCATCCTGAAGCCTGGAAAGTCATTAATTTTATTGTCCAGTATTTCCTTCATGAGATATTGCAACACTTAGAAAAAGTGTACAGCGCCAGCAGACAATGAATTTTCAGCACTAAAAAAACGAAACTTCATTAACAGCTAAACCAAACGTTTCCAATGTAAATTTCCACATTTATAGAGTGTAAAAAGGCATCCTGAAGCCTGGGAAGTCATTAATTTGATTGTCCAGTATTTCCCTTATGAGATAATGCCTCACATAGCAAATGTGTACAGTGCGAGCTGAAAATGCATTTTCAGCACTAAAAAAACAAACTTTTATAACAGCTAAACTAAACGTTTCCAATGTAAATTTCCACCTTTATATAGTGTAAAAAGACATCCTGAAGCCTGGGCAGTCATTAATTTGATTGTCCAATATTTCCCTTATGAGATAATGCCTCTCATAGCAAATGTGTACAGCGCGAGCTGAAAATGCATTTACAGCACTAAAAAAACAAACTTTTATAACAGCTAAACTAAACGTTTCCAATGTAAATTTCCACCTTTATATAGTGTAAAAAGACATCCTGAAGCCTGGGCAGTCATTAATTTGATTGTCCAATATTTCCCTTATGAGATAATGCCTCTCATAGCAAATGTGTACAGCGCGAGCTGAAAATGCATTTACAGCACTAAAAACCCAAACTTTTATAACAGCTAAACCAAACGTTTCCAATGTAAATTTCCACCTTTATATAGTGTAGAAAGGCATCCTGAAGCCTGGAAAGTCATTAATTTGATTGTCCAGTATTTCCTTCATGAGATATTGCAACACTTAGAAAAGGTGTACAGCGCCAGCAGACAATGAATTTTCAGCACTAAAAAAACGAAACTTCATTAACAGCTAAACCAAACGTTTCCAATGTAAATTTCCACATTTATAGAGTGTAAAAATGCATCCTGAAGCCTGGGAAGTCATTAATTTGATTGTCCAGTATTTCCCTTATGAGATAATGCCTCACATAGCAAATGTGTACAGTGCAAGCTGAAAATGCATTTTCAGCACTAAAAAACCAAACTTTTATAACAGCTAAACCAAACGTTTCCAATGTAAATTTCCACCTTTATATAGTGTAAAAAGACATCCTGAAGCCTGGGCAGTCATTAATTTGATTGTCCAATATTTCCCTTATGAGATAATGCCTCTCATAGCAAATGTGTACAGCGCGAGCTGAAAATGCATTTACAGCACTAAAAAACCAAACTTTTATAACAGCTAAACCAAACGTTTCCAATGTAAATTTCCACCTTTATATAGTGTAGAAAGGCATCCTGAAGCCTGGAAAGTCATTAATTTGATTGTCCAGTATTTCCTTCATGAGATATTGCAACACTTAGAAAAAGTGTACAGCGCCAGCAGACAATGAATTTTCAGCACTAAATAAACGAAACTTCATTAACAGCTAAAGTAAACGTTTCCAATGTAAATTTCCACCTTTATATAGTGTAAAAAGACATCCTGAAGCCTGGGCAGTCATTAATTTGATTGTCCAATATTTCCCTTATGAGATAATGCCTCTCATAGCAAATGTGTACAGTGCGAGCTGAAAATGCATTTACAGCACTAAAAAAACAAACTTTTATAACAGCTAAACCAAACGTTTCCAATGTAAATTTCCACCTTTATATAGTGTAAAAAGACATCCTGAAGCCTGGGCAGTCATTAATTTGATTGTCCAATATTTCCCTTATGAGATAATGCCTCTCATAGCAAATGTGTACAGCGCGAGCTGAAAATGCATTTACAGCACTAAAAAACCAAACTTTTATAACAGCTAAACCAAACGTTTCCAATGTAAATTTCCACCTTTATATAGTGTAGAAAGGCATCCTGAAGCCTGGAAAGTCATTAATTTGATTGTCCAGTATTTCCTTCATGAGATATTGCAACACTTAGAAAAAGTGTACAGCGCCAGCAGACAACGAATTTTCAACACTAAAAAAAACGAAACTTCATTAACAGCTAAACCAAACGTTTCCAATGTAAATTTCCACATTATAGAGTGTAAAAAGGCATCCTGAAGCCTGGGAAGTCATTAATTTGATTGTCCAGTATTTCCCTTATGAGATAATGCCTCTCATTGCAAATGTGTACAGCGCGAGCTGAAAATGCATTTTCAGCACTAAAAAAACAAACTTTTATAACACCTAAACCAAACGTTTCCAATGTAAATTTCCTCCTTTATATAGTGTAAAAAGACATCCTGAAGCCTGGGCAGTCATTAATTTGATTGTCCAATATTTCCCTTATGAGATAATGCCTCACATAGCAAATGTGTACAGTGCGAGCTGAAAATGCATTTTCAGCACGAAAAAAACCAAACTTTTATAACAACTAAACCAAACGTTTCCAATGTAAATTTCCACCTTTATATAGTGTAAAAAGACATCCTGGAGCCTGGGCAGTCATTAATTTGATTGTCCAATATTTCCCTTATGAGATAATGCCTCTCATAGCAAATGTGTACAGCGCGAGCTGAAAATGCATTTACAGCACTAAAAAAACAAACTTTTATAACAGCTAAACCAAACGTTTCCAATGTACATTTCCACCTTTATATAGTGTAGAAAGGCATCCTGAAGCCTGGAAAGTCATTAATTTGATTGTCCAGTATTTCCTTCATGAGATATTGCAACATTTAGAAAAAGTGTACAGCGCCAGCAGACAATGAATTTTCAGCACTAAAAAAACGAAACTTCATTAACAGCTAAACTAAACGTTTCCAATGTAAATTTCCACCTTTATATAGTGTAAAAAGACATCCTGAAGCCCGGGCAGCCATTAATTTGATTGTCCAATATTTCCCTTATGAGATAATGCCTCTCATAGCAAATGTGTACAGCGCGAGCTGAAAATGCATTTACAGCACTAAAAAACCAAACTTTTATAACAGCTAAACCAAACGTTTCCAATGTAAATTTCCACCTTTATATAGTGTAAAAAGGCATCCTGAAGCCTGGGCAGTCATTAATTTGATTGTCCAATATTTCCCTTATGAGATAATGCCTCTCATAGCAAATGTGTACAGCGCGAGCTGAAAATGCATTTACAGCACTAAAAAAACAAACTTTTATAACAGCTAAACCAAACGTTTCCAATGTAAATTTCCACCTTTATATAGTGTAGAAAGGCATCCTGAAGCCTGGAAAGTCATTAATTTGATTGTCCAGTATTTCCTTCATGAGATATTGCAACACTTAGAAAAAGTGTACAGCGCCAGCAGACAATGAATTTTCAGCACTAAAAAAACGAAACTTCATTAACAGCTAAACTAAATGTTTCCAATGTAAATTTCCACCTTTATATAGTGTAAAAAGACATCCTGAAGCCTGGGCAGTCATTAATTTGATTGTCCAATATTTCCCTTATGAGATAATGCCTCTCATAGCAAATGTGTACAGCGCGAGCTGAAAATGCATTTACAGCACTAAAAAACCAAACTTTTATAACAGCTAAACCAAACGTTTCCAATGTAAATTTCCACCTTGATATAGTGTAAAAAGGCATCCTGAAGCCTGGAAAGTCTTTAATTTGATTGTCCAGTATTTCCTTCATGAGATATTGCAACACTTAGAAAAAGTGTACAGCGCCAGCAGACAATGAATTTCCAGCACTAAAAAAACGAAACTTCATTAACAGCTAAACTAAACGTTTCCAATGTAAATTTCCACCTTTATATAGTGTAAAAAGACATCCTGAAGCCTGGGCAGTCATTAATTTGATTGTCCAATATTTCCCTTATGAGATAATGCCTCTCATAGAAAATGTGTACAGCGCGAGCTGAAAATGCATTTACAGCACTAAAAAACCAAACTTTTATAACAGCTAAACCAAACGTTTCCAATGTAAATTTCCACCTTTATATAGTGTAGAAAGGCATCCTGAAGCCTGGAAAGTCATTAATTTGATTGTCCAGTATTTCCTTCATGAGATATTGCAACACTTAGAAAAAGTGTACAGCGCCAGCAGACAATGAATTTTCAGCACTAAAAAAACGAAACTTCATTAACAGCTAAACCAAACGTTTCCAATGTAAATTTCCACATTTATAGAGTGTAAAAAGGCATCCTGAAGCCTGGGAAGTCATTAATTTGATTGTCCAGTATTTCCCTTATGAGATAATGCCTCACATAGCAAATGTGTACAGTGCGAGCTGAAAATGCATTTTCAGCACTAAAAAACCAAACTTTTATAACAGCTAAACCAAACGTTTCCAATGTAAATTTCCACCTTTATATAGTGTAAAAAGACATCCTGAAGCCTGGGCAGTCATTAATTTGATTGTCCAGTATTTCCCTTATGAGATAATGCCTCACATAGCAAATGTGTACAGCGCGAGCTGAAAATGCATTTACAGCACTAAAAAAACAAACTTTTATAACAGCTAAACCAAACGTTTCCAATGTAAATTTCCACATTTATAGAGTGTAAAAATGCATCCTGAAGCCTGGGAAGTCATTAATTTGATTGTCCAGTATTTCCCTTATGAGATAATGCCTCACATAGCAAATGTGTACAGTGCGAGCTGAAAATGCATTTTCAGCACTAAAAAACCAAACTTTTATAACAGCTAAACCAAACGTTTCCAATGTAAATTTCCACCTTTATATAGTGTAAAAAGACATCCTGAAGCCTGGGCAGTCATTAATTTGATTGTCCAATATTTCCCTTATGAGATAATGCCTCTCATAGCAAATGTGTACAGCGCGAGCTGAAAATGCATTTACAGCACTAAAAAACCAAACTTTTATAACAGCTAAACCAAACGTTTCCAATGTAAATTTCCACCTTTATATAGTGTAAAAAGACATCCTGAAGCCTGGGCAGTCATTAATTTGATTGTCCAATATTTCCCTTATGAGATAATGCCTCTCATAGCAAATGTGTACAGCGCGAGCTGAAAATGCATTTACAGCACTAAAAAAACAAACTTTTATAACAGCTAAACCAAACGTTTCCAATGTAAATTTCCACCTTTATATAGTGTAGAAAGGCATCCTGAAGCCTGGAAAGTCATTAATTTGATTGTCCAGTATTTCCTTCATGAGATATTGCAACACTTAGAAAAAGTGTACAGCGCCAGCAGACAATGAATTTTCAGCACTAAAAAAACGAAACTTCATTAACAGCTAAACCAAACGTTTCCAATGTAAATTTCCACATTTATAGAGTGTAAAAAGGCATCCTGAAGCCTGGGAAGTCATTAATTTGATTGTCCAGTATTTCCCTTATGAGATAATGCCTCTCATAGCAAATGTGTACAGCGCGAGCTGAAAATGCATTTACAGCACTAAAAAACCAAACTTTTATAACAGCTAAACCAAACGTTTCCAATGTAAATTTCCACCTTTATATAGTGTAAAAAGACATCCTGAAGCCTGGGCAGTCATTAATTTGATTGTCCAATATTTCCCTTATGAGATAATGCCTCTCATAGCAAATGTGTACAGCGCGAGCTGAAAATGCATTTACAGCACTAAAAAACCAAACTTTTATAACAGCTAAACCAAACGTTTCAATTGTAAATTTCCACCTTTATATAGTGTAGAAAGGCATCCTGAAGCCTGGAAAGTCATTAATTTGATTGTCCAGTATTTCCTTCATGAGATATTGCAACACTTAGAAAAAGTGTACAGCGCCAGCAGACAATGAATTTTCAGCACTAAAAAAACGAAACTTCATTAACAGCTAAACCAAACGTTTCCAATGTAAATTTCCACATTTATAGAGTGTAAAAAGGCATCCTGAAGCCTGGGCAGTCATTAATTTGATTGTCCAGTATTTCCCTTATGAGATAATGCCTCACATAGCAAATGTGTACAGTGCGAGCTGAAAATGCATTTTCAGCACTAAAAAACCAAACTTTTATAACAGCTAAACCAAACGTTTCCAATGTAAATTTCCACCTTTATATAGTGTAAAAAGACATCCTGAAGCCTGGGCAGTCATTAATTTGATTGTCCAGTATTTCCCTTATGAGATAATGCCTCACATAGCAAATGTGTACAGCGCGAGCTGAAAATGCATTTACAGCACTAAAAAAACAAACTTTTATAACAGCTAAACCAAACGTTTCCAATGTAAATTTCCACATTTATAGAGTGTAAAAATGCATCCTGAAGCCTGGGAAGTCATTAATTTGATTGTCCAGTATTTCCCTTATTAGATAATGCCTCACATAGCAAATGTGTACAGTGCGAGCTGAAAATGCATTTTCAGCACTAAAAAACCAAACTTTTATAACAGCTAAACCAAACGTTTCCAATGTAAATTTCCACCTTTATATAGTGTAAAAAGACATCCTGAAGCCTGGGCAGTCATTAATTTGATTGTCCAATATTTCCCTTATGAGATAATGCCTCTCATAGCAAATGTGTACAGCGCGAGCTGAAAATGCATTTACAGCACTAAAAAACCAAACTTTTATAACAGCTAAACCAAACGTTTCCAATGTAAATTTCCACCTTTATATAGTGTAAAAAGACATCCTGAAGCCTGGGCAGTCATTAATTTGATTGTCCAATATTTCCCTTATGAGATAATGCCTCTCATAGCAAATGTGTACAGCGCGAGCTGAAAATGCATTTACAGCACTAAAAAAACAAACTTTTATAACAGCTAAACCAAACGTTTCCAATGTAAATTTCCACCTTTATATAGTGTAGAAAGGCATCCTGAAGCCTGGAAAGTCATTAATTTGATTGTCCAGTATTTCCTTCATGAGATATTGCAACACTTAGAAAAAGTGTACAGCGCCAGCAGACAATGAATTTTCAGCACTAAAAAAACGAAACTTCATTAACAGCTAAACTAAATGTTTCCAATGTAAATTTCCACCTTTATATAGTGTAAAAAGACATCCTGAAGCCTGGGCAGTCATTAATTTGATTGTCCAATATTTCCCTTATGAGATAATGCCTCTCATAGCAAATGTGTACAGCGCGAGCTGAAAATGCATTTACAGCACTAAAAAACCAAACTTTTATAACAGCTAAACCAAACGTTTCCAATGTAAATTTCCACCTTTATATAGTGTAAAAAGGCATCCTGAAGCCTGGAAAGTCTTTAATTTGATTGTCCAGTATTTCCTTCATGAGATATTGCAACACTTAGAAAAAGTGTACAGCGCCAGCAGACAATGAATTTCCAGCACTAAAAAAACGAAACTTCATTAACAGCTAAACTAAACGTTTCCAATGTAAATTTCCACCTTTATATAGTGTAAAAAGACACCCTGAAGCCTGGGCAGTCATTAATTTGATTGTCCAATATTTCCCTTATGAGATAATGCCTCTCATAGCAAATGTGTACAGCGCGAGCTGAAAATGCATTTACAGCACTAAAAAACCAAACTTTTATAACAGCTAAACCAAACGTTTCCAATGTAAATTTCAACCTTTATATAGTGTAAAAAGACATCCTGAAGCCTGGGCAGTCATTAATTTGATTGTCCAATATTTCCCTTATGAGATAATGCCTCTCATAGCAAATGTGTACAGCGCGAGCTGAAAATGCATTTACAGCACTAAAAACCCAAACTTTTATAACAGCTAAACCAAACGTTTCCAATGTAAATTTCCACCTTTATATAGTGTAGAAAGGCATCCTGAAGCCTGGAAAGTCATTAATTTGATTGTCCAGTATTTCCTTCATGAGATATTGCAACACTTAGAAAAAGTGTACAGCGCCAGCAGACAATGAATTTTCAGCACTAAAAAAACGAAACTTCATTAACAGCTGAACTAAACGTTTCCAATGTAAATGTCCACCTTTATATAGTGTAAAAAGACATCCTGAAGCCTGGGCAGTCATTAATTTGATTGTCCAATATTTCCCTTATGAGATAATGCCTCTCATAGCAAATGTGTACAGCGCGAGCTGAAAATGCATTTACAGCACTAAAAAACCAAACTTTTATAACAGCTAAACCAAACGTTTCAATTGTAAATTTCCACCTTTATATAGTGTAGAAAGGCATCCTGAAGCCTGGAAAGTCATTAATTTGATTGTCCAGTATTTCCTTCATGAGATATTGCAACACTTAGAAAAAGTGTACAGCGCCAGCAGACAATGAATTTTCAGCACTAAAAAAACGAAACTTCATTAACAGCTAAACCAAACGTTTCCAATGTAAATTTCCACATTTATAGAGTGTAAAAAGGCATCCTGAAGCCTGGGCAGTCATTAATTTGATTGTCCAGTATTTCCCTTATGAGATAATGCCTCACATAGCAAATGTGTACAGTGCGAGCTGAAAATGCATTTTCAGCACTAAAAAACCAAACTTTTATAACAGCTAAACCAAACGTTTCCAATGTAAATTTCCACCTTTATATAGTGTAAAAAGACATCCTGAAGCCTGGGCAGTCATTAATTTGATTGTCCAGTATTTCCCTTATGAGATAATGCCTCACATAGCAAATGTGTACAGCGCGAGCTGAAAATGCATTTACAGCACTAAAAAACCAAACTTTTATAACAGCTAAACCAAACGTTTCCAATGTAAATTTCCACCTTTATATAGTGTAGAAAGGCATCCTGAAGCCTGGAAAGTCATTAATTTGATTGTCCAGTATTTCCTTCATGAGATATTGCAACACTTAGAAAAAGTGTACAGCGCCAGCAGACAATGAATTTTCAGCACTAAAAAAACGAAACTTCATTAACAGCTAAACCAAACGTTTCCAATGTAAATTTCCACATTTATAGAGTGTAAAAAGGCATCCTGAAGCCTGGGAAGTCATTAATTTGATTGTCCAGTATTTCCCTTATGAGATAATGCCTCACATAGCAAATGTGTACAGTGCGAGCTGAAAATGCATTTTCAGCACTAAAAAACCAAACTTTTATAACAGCTAAACCAAACGTTTCCAATGTAAATTTCCACCTTTATATAGTGTAAAAAGACATTCTGAAGCCTGGGCAGTCATTAATTTGATTGTCCAATATTTCCCTTATGAGATAATGCCTCTCATAGCAAATGTGTACAGCGCGAGCTGAAAATGCATTTACAGCACTAAAAAACCAAACTTTTATAACAGCTAAACCAAACGTTTCAATTGTAAATTTCCACCTTTATATAGTGTAGAAAGGCATCCTGAAGCCTGGAAAGTCATTAATTTGATTGTCCAGTATTTCCTTCATGAGATATTGCAACACTTAGAAAAAGTGTACAGCGCCAGCAGACAATGAATTTTCAGCACTAAAAAAACGAAACTTCATTAACAGCTAAACTAAACGTTTCCAATGTAAATTTCCACCCTTATATAGTGTAAAAAGACATCCTGAAGCCTGGGCAGTCATTAATTTGATTGTCCAATATTTCCCTTATGAGATAATGCCTCTCATAGCAAATGTGTACAGTGCGAGCTGAAAATGCATTTACAGCACTAAAAAAACAAACTTTTATAACAGCTAAACCAAACGTTTCCAATGTAAATTTCCACCTTTATATAGTGTAAAAAGACATCCTGAAGCCTGGGCAGTCATTAATTTGATTGTCCAATATTTCCCTTATGAGATAATGCCTCTCATAGCAAATGTGTACAGCGCGAGCTGAAAATGCATTTACAGCACTAAAAAACCAAACTTTTATAACAGCTAAACCAAACGTTTCCAATGTAAATTTCCACCTTTATATAGTGTAGAAAGGCATCCTGAAGCCTGGAAAGTCATTAATTTGATTGTCCAGTATTTCCTTCATGAGATATTGCAACACTTAGAAAAAGTGTACAGCGCCAGCAGACAATGAATTTTCAGCACTAAAAAAACGAAACTTCATTAACAGCTAAACCAAACGTTTCCAATGTAAATTTCCACATTTATAGAGTGTAAAAAGGCATCCTGAAGCCTGGGAAGTCATTAATTTGATTGTCCAGTATTTCCCTTATGAGATAATGCCTCACATAGCAAATGTGTACAGTGCGAGCTGAAAATGCATTTACAGCACTAAAAAAACAAACTTTTATAACAGCTAAACCAAACGTTTCCAATGTAAATTTCCACCTTTATATAGTGTAGAAAGGCATCCTGAAGCCTGGAAAGTCATTAATTTGATTGTCCAGTATTTCCTTCATGAGATATTGCAACACTTAGAAAAAGTGTACAGCGCCAGCAGACAATTAATTTTCAGCACTAAATAAACGAAACTTCATTAACAGCTAAAGTAAACGTTTCCAATGTAAATTTCCACCTTTATATAGTGTAAAAAGACATCCTGAAGCCTGGGCAGTCATTAATTTGATTGTCCAATATTTCCCTTATGAGATAATGCCTCTCATAGCAAATGTGTACAGTGCGAGCTGAAAATGCATTTACAGCACTAAAAAAACAAACTTTTATAACAGCTAAACCAAACGTTTCCAATGTAAATTTCCACCTTTATATAGTGTAAAAAGACATCCTGAAGCCTGGGCAGTCATTAATTTGATTGTCCAATATTTCCCTTATGAGATAATGCCTCTCATAGCAAATGTGTACAGCGCGAGCTGAAAATGCATTTACAGCACTAAAAAACCAAACTTTTATAACAGCTAAACCAAACGTTTCCAATATAAATTTCCACCTTTATATAGTGTAGAAAGGCATCCTGAAGCCTGGAAAGTCATTAATTTGATTGTCCAGTATTTCCTTCATGAGATATTGCAACACTTAGAAAAAAGATACAGCGCCAGCAGACAATGAATTTTCAGCACTAAAAAAACGAAACTTCATTAACAGCTAAACCAAACGTTTCCAATGTAAATTTCCACATTTATAGAGTGTAAAAAGGCATCCTGAAGCCTGGGAAGTCATTAATTTGATTGTCCAGTATTTCCCTTATGAGATAATGCCTCACATAGCAAATGTGTACAGTGCGAGCTGAAAATGCATTTACAGCACTAAAAAAACAAACTTTTATAACAGCTAAACCAAACGTTTCCAATGTAAATTTCCACCTTTATATAGTGTAGAAAGGCATCCTGAAGCCTGGAAAGTCATTAATTTGATTGTCCAGTATTTCCTTCATGAGATATTGCAACACTTAGAAAAAGTGTACAGCGCCAGCAGACAATGAATTTTCAGCACTAAATAAACGAAACTTCATTAACAGCTAAAGTAAACGTTTCCAATGTAAATTTCCACCTTTATATAGTGTAAAAAGACATCCTGAAGCCTGGGCAGTCATTAATTTGATTGTCCAATATTTCCCTTCTGAGATAATGCCTCTCATAGCAAATGTGTACAGTGCGAGCTGAAAATGCATTTACAGCACTAAAAAAACAAACTTTTATAACAGCTAAACCAAACGTTTCCAATGTAAATTTCCACCTTTATATAGTGTAAAAAGACATCCTGAAGCCTGGGCAGTCATTAATTTGATTGTCCAATATTTCCCTTATGAGATAATGCCTCTCATAGCAAATGTGTACAGCGCGAGCTGAAAATGCATTTACAGCACTAAAAAACCAAACTTTTATAACAGCTAAACCAAACGTTTCCAATGTAAATTTCCACCTTTATATAGTGTAGAAAGGCATCCTGAAGCCTGGAAAGTCATTAATTTGATTGTCCAGTATTTCCTTCATGAGATATTGCAACACTTAGAAAAAGTGTACAGCGCCAGCAGACAACGAATTTTCAACACTAAAAAAAACGAAACTTCATTAACAGCTAAACCAAACGTTTCCAATGTAAATTTCCACATTTATAGAGTGTAAAAAGGCATCCTGAAGCCTGGGAAGTCATTAATTTGATTGTCCAGTATTTCCCTTATGAGATAATGCCTCTCATTGCAAATGTGTACAGCGCGAGCTGAAAATGCATTTTCAGCACTAAAAAACCAAACTTTTATAACACCTAAACCAAACGTTTCCAATGTAAATTTCCTCCTTTATATAGTGTAAAAAGACATCCTGAAGCCTGGGCAGTCATTAATTTGATTGTCCAATATTTCCCTTATGAGATAATGCCTCTCATAGCAAATGTGTACAGCGCGAGCTGAAAATGCATTTACAGCACTAAAAAACCAAACTTTTATAACAGCTAAACCAAACGTTTCCAATGTAAATTTCCACCTTTATATAGTGTAGAAAGGCATCCTGAAGCCTGGAAAGTCATTAATTTGATTGTCCAGTATTTCCTTCATGAGATATTGCAACATTTAGAAAAAGTGTACAGCGCCAGCAGACAATGAATTTTCAGCACTAAAAAAACGAAACTTCATTAACAGCTAAACTAAACGTTTCCAATGTAAATTTCCACCTTTATATAGTGTAAAAAGACATCCTGAAGCCCGGGCAGCCATTAATTTGATTGTCCAATATTTCCCTTATGAGATAATGCCTCTCATAGCAAATGTGTACAGCGCGAGCTGAAAATGCATTTACAGCACTAAAAAACCAAACTTTTATAACAGCTAAACCAAACGTTTCCAATGTAAATTTCCACCTTTATATAGTGTAAAAAGACATCCTGAAGCCTGGGCAGTCATTAATTTGATTGTCCAATATTTCCCTTATGAGATAATGCCTCTCATAGCAAATGTGTACAGCGCGAGCTGAAAATGCATTTACAGCACTAAAAAACCAAACTTTTATAACAGCTAAACCAAACGTTTCCAATGTAAATTTCCACCTTTATATAGTGTAGAAAGGCATCCTGAAGCCTGGAAAGTCATTAATTTGATTGTCCAGTATTTCCTTCATGAGATATTGCAACACTTAGAAAAAGTGTACAGCGCCAGCAGACAATGAATTTTCAGCACTAAAAAAACGAAACTTCATTAACAGCTAAACTAAATGTTTCCAATGTAAATTTCCACCTTTATATAGTGTAAAAAGACATCCTGAAGCCTGGGCAGTCATTAATTTGATTGTCCAATATTTCCCTTATGAGATAATGCCTCTCATAGCAAATGTGTACAGCGCGAGCTGAAAATGCATTTACAGCACTAAAAAACCAAACTTTTATAACAGCTAAACCAAACGTTTCCAATGTAAATTTCCACCTTTATATAGTGTAAAAAGGCATCCTGAAGCCTGGAAAGTCTTTAATTTGATTGTCCAGTATTTCCTTCATGAGATATTGCAACACTTAGAAAAAGTGTACAGCGCCAGCAGACAATGAATTTTCAGCACTAAAAAACCGAAACTTCATTAACAGCTAAACTAAACGTTTCCAATGTAAATTTCCACCTTTATATAGTGTAAAAAGACATCCTGAAGCCTGGGCAGTCATTAATTTGATTGTCCAATATTTCCCTTATGAGATAATGCCTCTCATAGCAAATGTGTACAGCGCGAGCTGAAAATGCATTTACAGCACTAAAAAACCAAACTTTTATAACAGCTAAACCAAACGTTTCCAATGTAAATTTCCACCTTTATAGAGTGTAAAAAGACATCCTGAAGCCTGGGCAGTCATTAATTTGATTGTCCAGTATTTCCTTCATGAGATATTGCAACACTTAGAAAAAGTGTACAGCGCCAGCAGACAATGTTTTTTCAGCACTAAAAAAACGAAACTTCATTAACAGCTAAACCAAACGTTTCCAATGTAAATTTCCACATTTATAGAGTGTAAAAAGGCATCCTGAAGCCTGGGAAGTCATTAATTTGATTGTCCAGTATTTCCCTTATGATATAATGCCTCACATAGCAAATGTGTACAGCGCGAGCTGAAAATGCATTTACAGCACTAAAAAACCAAACTTTTATAACAGCTAAACCAAACGTTTCCAATGTAAATTTCCACCTTTATATAGTGTAGAAAGGCATCCTGAAGCCTGGAAAGTGATTAATTTGATTGTCCAGTATTTCCTTCATGAGATATTGCAACACTTAGAAAAAGTGTACAGCGCCAGCAGACAATGAATTTTCAGCACTAAAAAACCGAAACTTCATTAACAGCTAAACTAAACGTTTCCAATGTAAATTTCCACCTTTATATAGTGTAAAAAGACATCCTGAAGCCTGGGCAGTCATTAATTTGATTGTCCAATATTTCCCTTATGAGATAATGCCTCTCATAGCAAATGTGTACAGCGCGAGCTGAAAATGCATTTACAGCACTAAAAAACCAAACTTTTATAACAGCTAAACCAAACGTTTCCAATGTAAATTTCCACCTTTATATAGTGTAGAAAGGCATCCTGAAGCCTGGAAAGTCATTAATTTGATTGTCCAGTATTTCCTTCATGAGATATTGCAACACTTAGAAAAAGTGTACAGCGCCAGCAGACAATGAATTTCCAGCACTAAAAAAACGAAACTTCATTAACAGCTAAACTAAACGTTTCCAATGTAAATTTCCACCTTTATATAGTGTAAAAAGACATCCTGAAGCCTGGGCAGTCATTAATTTGATTGTCCAATATTTCCCTTATGAGATAATGCCTCTCATAGCAAATGTGTACAGCGCGAGCTGAAAATGCATTTACAGCACTAAAAAAACAAACTTTTATAACAGCTAAACCAAACGTTTCCAATGTAAATTTCCACCTTTATATAGTGTAGAAAGACATCCTGAAGCCTGGGCAGTCATTAATTTGATTGTCCAATATTTCCCTTATGAGATAATGCCTCTCATAGCAAATGTGTACAGCGCCAGCAGACAATGAATTTTCAGCACTAAAAAAACGAAACTTCATTAACAGCTAAACCAAACGTTTCCAATGTAAATTTCCACATTTATAGAGTGTAAAAAGGCATCCTGAAGCCTGGGAAGTCAATAATTTGATTGTCCAGTATTTCCCTTATGAGATAATGCCTCACATAGCAAATGTGTACAGTGCGAGCTGAAAATGCATTTTCAGCACTAAAAAACCAAACTTTTATAACAGCTAAACCAAACGTTTCCAATGTAAATTTCCACCTTTATATAGTGTAAAAAGACATCCTGAAGCCTGGGCAGTCATTAATTTGATTGTCCAGTATTTCCCTTATGAGATAATGCCTCACATAGCAAATGTGTACAGCGCGAGCTGAAAATGCATTTACAGCACTAAAAAAACAAACTTTTATAACAGCTAAACCAAACGTTTCCAATGTAAATTTCCACATTTATAGAGTGTAAAAATGCATCCTGAAGCCTGGGAAGTCATTAATTTGATTGTCCAGTATTTCCCTTATGAGATAATGCCTCACATAGCAAATGTGTACAGTGCGAGCTGAAAATGCATTTTCAGCACTAAAAAACCAAACTTTTATAACAGCTAAACCAAACGTTTCCAATGTAAATTTCCACCTTTATATAGTGTAAAAAGACATCCTGAAGCCTGGGCAGTCATTAATTTGATTGTCCAATATTTCCCTTATGAGATAATGCCTCTCATAGCAAATGTGTACAGCGCGAGCTGAAAATGCATTTACAGCACTAAAAAACCAAACTTTTATAACAGCTAAACCAAACGTTTCCAATGTAAATTTCCACCTTTATATAGTGTAGAAAGGCATCCTGAAGCCTGGAAAGTCATTAATTTGATTGTCCAGTATTTCCTTCATGAGATATTGCAACACTTAGAAAAGGTGTACAGCGCCAGTAGACAATGAATTTTCAGCACTAAAAAAACGATACTTCATTAACAGCTAAACTAAACGTTTCCAATGTAAATTTCCACCTTTATATAGTGTAAAAAGACATCCTGAAGCCTGGGCAGTCATTAATTTGATTGTCCAATATTTCCCTTATGAGATAATGCCTCTCATAGCAAATGTGTACAGCGCGAGCTGAAAATGCATTTACAGCACTAAAAAACCAAACTTTTATAACAGCTAAACCAAACGTTTCCAATGTAAATTTCCACCTTTATATAGTGTAGAAAGGCATCCTGGAGCCTGGAAAGTCATTAATTTGATTGTCCAGTATTTCCTTCATGAGATATTGCAACACTTAGAAAAAGTGTACAGCGCCAGCAGACAATGAATTTTCAGCACTAAAAAAACCAAACTTTTATAACAGCTAAACCAAACGTTTCCAATGTAAATTTCCACCTTTATATAGTGTAAAAAGGCATCCTGAAGCCTGGGAAGTCATTAATTTGATTGTCCAGTATTTCCCTTATGAGATAATGCCTCACATAGCAAATGTGTACAGTGCGAGCTGAAAATGCATTTTCAGCACTAAAAAAACAAACTTATATAACACCTAAACCAAACGTTTCCAATGTAAATTTCCACCTTTATATAGTGTAAAAAGACATCCTGAAGCCTGGGCAGTCATTAATTTGATTGTCCAATATTTCCCTTATGAGATAATGCCTCTCATAGCAAATGTGTACAGCGCGAGCTGAAAATGCATTTACAGCACTAAAAAACCAAACTTTTATAACAGCTAAACCAAACGTTTCCAATGTAAATTTCCACCTTTATATAGTGTAAAAAGACATCCTGAAGCCTGGGCAGTCATTAATTTGATTGTCCAATATTTCCCTTATGAGATAATGCCTCTCATAGCAAATGTGTACAGCGCGAGCTGAAAATGCATTTTCAGCACTAAAAAAACAAACTTTTATAACAGCTAAACCAAACGTTTCAAATGTAAATTTCCACCTTTATATAGTGTAAAAAGACATCCTGAAGCCTGGGCAGTCATTAATTTGATTGTCCAATATTTCCCTTATGAGATAATGCCTCTCATAGCAAATGTGTACAGTGCGAGCTGAAAATGCATTTACAGCACTAAAAAAACAAACTTTTATAACAGCTAAACCAAACGTTTCCAATGTAAATTTCCACCTTTATATAGTGTAAAAAGACACCCTGAAGCCTGGGCAGTCATTAATTTGATTGTCCAATATTTCCCTTATGAGATAATGCCTCTCATAGCAAATGTGTACAGTGCGAGCTGAAAATGCATTTACAGCACTAAAAAAACAAACTTTTATAACAGCTAAACCAAACGTTTCCAATGTAAATTTCCACCTTTATATAGTGTAAAAAGACATCCTGAAGCCTGGGCAGTCATTAATTTGATTGTCCAATATTTCCCTTATGAGATAATGCCTCTCATAGCAAATGTGTACAGCGCGAGCTGAAAATGCATTTACAGCACTAAAAAACCAAACTTTTATAACAGCTAAACCAAACGTTTCCAATGTAAATTTCCACCTTTATATAGTGTAGAAAGGCATCCTGAAGCCTGGAAAGTCATTAATTTGATTGTCCAGTATTTCCTTCATGAGATATTGCAACACTTAGAAAAAGTGTACAGCGCCAGCAGACAATGAATTTTCAGCACTAAAAAAACGAAACTTCATTAACAGCTAAACCAAACGTTTCCAATGTAAATTTCCACATTTATAGAGTGTAAAAAGGCATCCTGAAGCCTGGGAAGTCATTAATTTGATTGTCCAGTATTTCCCTTATGAGATAATGCCTCACATAGCAAATGTGTACAGTGCGAGCTGAAAATGCATTTACAGCACTAAAAAAACAAACTTTTATAACAGCTAAACCAAACGTTTCCAATGTAAATTTCCACCTTTATATAGTGTAGAAAGGCATCCTGAAGCCTGGAAAGTCATTAATTTGATTGTCCAGTATTTCCTTCATGAGATATTGCAACACTTAGAAAAAGTGTACAGCGCCAGCAGACAATGAATTTTCAGCACTAAATAAACGAAACTTCATTAACAGCTAAAGTAAACGTTTCCAATGTAAATTTCCACCTTTATATAGTGTAAAAAGACATCCTGAAGCCTGGGCAGTCATTAATTTGATTGTCCAATATTTCCCTTATGAGATAATGCCTCTCATAGCAAATGTGTACAGTGCGAGCTGAAAATGCATTTACAGCACTAAAAAAACAAACTTTTATAACAGCTAAACCAAACGTTTCCAATGTAAATTTCCACCTTTATATAGTGTAAAAAGACATCCTGAAGCCTGGGCAGTCATTAATTTGATTGTCCAATATTTCCCTTATGAGATAATGCCTCTCATAGCAAATGTGTACAGCGCGAGCTGAAAATGCATTTACAGCACTAAAAAACCAAACTTTTATAACAGCTAAACCAAACGTTTCCAATGTAAATTTCCACCTTTATATAGTGTAGAAAGGCATCCTGAAGCCTGGAAAGTCATTAATTTGATTGTCCAGTATTTCCTTCATGAGATATTGCAACACTTAGAAAAAGTGTACAGCGCCAGCAGACAATGAATTTTCAGCACTAAAAAAAACGAAACTTCATTAACAGCTAAACCAAACGTTTCCAATGTAAATTTCCACATTTATAGAGTGTAAAAAGGCATCCTGAAGCCTGGGAAGTCATTAATTTGATTGTCCAGTATTTCCCTTATGAGATAATGCCTCACATAGCAAATGTGTACAGTGCGAGCTGAAAATGCATTTTCAGCACTAAAAAACCAAACTTTTATAACACCTAAACCAAACGTTTCCAATGTAAATTTCCTCCTTTATATAGTGTAAAAAGACATCCTGAAGCCTGGGCAGTCATTAATTTGATTGTCCAGTATTTCCCTTATGAGATAATGCCTCACGTAGCAAATGTGTACAGCGCGAGCTGAAAATGCATTTACAGCACTAAAAAAACAAACTTTTATAACAGCTAAACCAAACGTTTCCAATGTAAATTTCCACATTTATAGAGTGTAAAAATGCATCCTGAAGCCTGGGAAGTCATTAATTTGATTGTCCAGTATTTCCCTTATGAGATAATGCCTCACATAGCAAATGTGTACAGTGCGAGCTGAAAATGCATTTTCAGCACTAAAAAACCAAACTTTTATAACAGCTAAACCAAACGTTTCCAATGTAAATTTCCACCTTTATATAGTGTAAAAAGACATCCTGAAGCCTGGGCAGTCATTAATTTGATTGTCCAATATTTCCCTTATGAGATAATGCCTCTCATAGCAAATGTGTACAGCGCGAGCTGAAAATGCATTTACAGCACTAAAAAACCAAACTTTTATAACAGCTAAACCAAACGTTTCCAATGTAAATTTCCACCTTTATATAGTGTAAAAAGACATCCTGAAGCCTGGGCAGTCATTAATTTGATTGTCCAATATTTCCCTTATGAGATAATGCCTCTCATAGCAAATGTGTACAGCGCGAGCTGAAAATGCATTTACAGCACTAAAAAACCAAACTTTTATAACAGCTAAACCAAACGTTTCCAATGTAAATTTCCACCTTTATATAGTGTAAAAAGGCATCCTGAAGCCTGGAAAGTCTTTAATTTGATTGTCCAGTATTTCCTTCATGAGATATTGCAACACTTAGAAAAAGTGTACAGCGCCAGCAGACAATGAATTTCCAGCACTAAAAAAACGAAACTTCATTAACAGCTAAACTAAACGTTTCCAATGTAAATTTCCACCTTTATATAGTGTAAAAAGACATCCTGAAGCCTGGGCAGTCATTAATTTGATTGTCCAATATTTCCCTTATGAGATAATGCCTCTCATAGCAAATGTGTACAGCGCGAGCTGAAAATGCATTTACAGCACTAAAAAACCAAACTTTTATAACAGCTAAACCAAACGTTTCCAATGTAAATTTCCACCTTTATATAGTGTAGAAAGGCATCCTGAAGCCTGGAAAGTCATTAATTTGATTGTCCAGTATTTCCTTCATGAGATATTGCAACACTTAGAAAAAGTGTACAGCGCCAGCAGACAATGAATTTTCAGCACTAAAAAAACGAAACTTCATTAACAGCTAAACCAAACGTTTCCAATGTAAATTTCCACATTTATAGAGTGTAAAAAGGCATCCTGAAGCCTGGGAAGTCATTAATTTGATTGTCCAGTATTTCCCTTATGAGATAATGCCTCACATAGCAAATGTGTACAGTGCGAGCTGAAAATGCATTTTCAGCACTAAAAAACCAAACTTTTATAACAGCTAAACCAAACGTTTCCAATGTAAATTTCCACCTTTATATAGTGTAAAAAGACATCCTGAAGCCTGGGCAGTCATTAATTTGATTGTCCAGTATTTCCCTTATGAGATAATGCCTCACATAGCAAATGTGTACAGCGCGAGCTGAAAATGCATTTACAGCACTAAAAAAACAAACTTTTATAACAGCTAAACCAAACGTTTCCAATGTAAATTTCCACATTTATAGAGTGTAAAAATGCATCCTGAAGCCTGGGAAGTCATTAATTTGATTGTCCAGTATTTCCCTTATGAGATAATGCCTCACATAGCAAATGTGTACAGTGCGAGCTGAAAATGCATTTTCAGCACTAAAAAACCAAACTTTTATAACAGCTAAACCAAACGTTTCCAATGTAAATTTCCACCTTTATATAGTGTAAAAAGACATCCTGAAGCCTGGGCAGTCATTAATTTGATTGTCCAATATTTCCCTTATGAGATAATGCCTCTCATAGCAAATGTGTACAGCGCGAGCTGAAAATGCATTTACAGCACTAAAAAACCAAACTTTTATAACAGCTAAACCAAACGTTTCCAATGTAAATTTCCACCTTTATATAGTGTAGAAAGGCATCCTGAAGCCTGGAAAGTCATTAATTTGATTGTCCAGTATTTCCTTCATGAGATATTGCAACACTTAGAAAAAGTGTACAGCGCCAGTAGACAATGAATTTTCAGCACTAAAAAAACGAAACTTCATTAACAGCTAAACTAAACGTTTCCAATGTAAATTTCCACCTTTATATAGTGTAAAAAGACATCCTGAAGCCTGGGCAGTCATTAATTTGATTGTCCAATATTTCCCTTATGAGATAATGCCTCTCATAGCAAATGTGTACAGCGCGAGCTGAAAATGCATTTACAGCACTAAAACACCAAACTTTTATAACAGCTAAACCAAACGTTTCCAATGTAAATTTCCACCTTTATATAGTGTAGAAAGGCATCCTGGAGCCTGGAAAGTCATTAATTTGATTGTCCAGTATTTCCTTCATGAGATATTGCAACACTTAGAAAAAGTGTACAGCGCCAGCAGACAATGAATTTTCAGCACTAAAAAAACCAAACTTTTATAACAGCTAAACCATACGTTTCCAATGTAAATTTCCATCTTTATATAGTGTAAAAAGACATCCTGAAGCCTGGGCAGTCATTAATTTGATTGTCCAGTATTTCCCTTATGAGATAATGCCTCACATAGCAAATGTGTACAGCGCGAGCTGAAAATGCATTTACAGCACTAAAAAAACAAACTTTTATAACAGCTAAACCAAACGTTTCCAATGTAAATTTCCACCTTTATATAGTGTAGAAAGGTATCCTGAAGCCTGGAAAGTCATTAATTTTGATTGTCCAGTATTTCCTACATGAGATATTGCAAAACTTAGAAAAAGTGTACAGCGCCAGCAGACAATGAATTTTCAGCACTAAAAAAACGAAACTTCATTAACAGCTAAACCAAACGTTTCCAATGTAAATTTCCACATTTATAGAGTGTAAAAAGGCATCCTGAAGCCTGGGAAGTCATTAATTTGATTGTCCAGTATTTCCCTTATGAGATAATGCCTCACATAGCAAATGTGTACAGTGCGAGCTGAAAATGCATTTTCAGCACTAAAAAACCAAACTTATATAACACCTAAACCAAACGTTTCCAATGTAAATTTCCACCTTTATATAGTGTAAAAAGACATCCTGAAGCCTGGGCAGTCATTAATTTGATTGTCCAATATTTCCCTTATGAGATAATGCCTCTCATAGCAAATGTGTACAGCGCGAGCTGAAAATGCATTTACAGCACTAAAAAACCAAACTTTTATAACAGCTAAACCAAACGTTTCCAATGTAAATTTCCACCTTTATATAGTGTAAAAAGACATCCTGAAGCCTGGGCAGTCATTAATTTGATTGTCCAATATTTCCCTTATGAGATAATGCCTCTCATAGCAAATGTGTACAGCGCGAGCTGAAAATGCATTTTCAGCACTAAAAAACCAAACTTTTATAACAGCTAAACCAAACGTTTCAAATGTAAATTTCCACCTTTATATAGTGTAAAAGGACATCCTGAAGCCTGGGCAGTCATTAATTTGATTGTCCAATATTTCCCTTATGAGATAATGCCTCTCATAGCAAATGTGTACAGCGCGAGCTGAAAATGCATTTACAGCACTAAAAAACCAAACTTTTATAACAGCTAAACCAAACGTTTCCAATGTAAATTTCCACCTTTATATAGTGTAGAAAGGCATCCTGAAGCCTGGAAAGTCATTAATTTGATTGTCCAGTATTTCCTTCATGAGATATTGCAACACTTAGAAAAAGTGTACAGCGCCAGCAGACAATGGATTTTCAGCACTAAAAAAACGAAACTTCATTAACAGCTAAACCAAACGTTTCCAATGTAAATTTCCACATTTATAGAGTGTAAAAAGGCATCCTGAAGCCTGGGAAGTCATTAATTTGATTGTCCAGTATTTCCCTCATGAGATAATGCCTCACATAGCAAATGTGTACAGTGCGAGCTGAAAATGCATTTACAGCACTAAAAAACCAAACTTTTATAACAGCTAAACCAAACGTTTCCAATGTAAATTTCCACCTTTATATAGTGTAGAAAGGCATCCTGAAGCCTGGAAAGTCATTAATTTGATTGTCCAGTATTTCCTTCATGAGATATTGCAACACTTAGAAAAGGTGTACAGCGCCAGTAGACAATGAATTTTCAGCACTAAAAAAACGATACTTCATTAACAGCTAAACTAAACGTTTCCAATGTAAATTTCCACCTTTATATAGTGTAAAAAGACATCCTGAAGCCTGGGCAGTCATTAATTTGATTGTCCAATATTTCCCTTATGAGATAATGCCTCTCATAGCAAATGTGTACAGCGCGAGCTGAAAATGCATTTACAGCACTAAAAAACCAAACTTTTATAACAGCTAAACCAAACGTTTCCAATGTAAATTTCCACCTTTATATAGTGTAGAAAGGCATCCTGGAGCCTGGAAAGTCATTAATTTGATTGTCCAGTATTTCCTTCATGAGATATTGCAACACTTAGAAAAAGTGTACAGCGCCAGCAGACAATGAATTTTCAGCACTAAAAAAAACAAACTTTTATAACAGCTAAACCAAACGTTTCCAATGTAAATTTCCACCTTTATATAGTGTAAAAAGGCATCCTGAAGCCTGGGAAGTCATTAATTTGATTGTCCAGTATTTCCCTTATGAGATAATGCCTCACATAGCAAATGTGTACAGTGCGAGCTGAAAATGCATTTTCAGCACTAAAAAAACAAACTTATATAACACCTAAACCAAACGTTTCCAATGTAAATTTCCACCTTTATATAGTGTAAAAAGACATCCTGAAGCCTGGGCAGTCATTAATTTGATTGTCCAATATTTCCCTTATGAGATAATGCCTCTCATAGCAAAGTGTACAGCGCGAGCTGAAAATGCATTTACAGCACTAAAAAACCAAACTTTTATAACAGCTAAACCAAACGTTTCCAATGTAAATTTCCACCTTTATATAGTGTAAAAAGACATCCTGAAGCCTGGGCAGTCATTAATTTGATTGTCCAATATTTCCCTTATGAGATAATGCCTCTCATAGCAAATGTGTACAGCGCGAGCTGAAAATGCATTTTCAGCACTAAAAAAACAAACTTTTATAACAGCTAAACCAAACGTTTCAAATGTAAATTTCCACCTTTATATAGTGTAAAAAGACATCCTGAAGCCTGGGCAGTCATTAATTTGATTGTCCAATATTTCCCTTATGAGATAATGCCTCTCATAGCAAATGTGTACAGTGCGAGCTGAAAATGCATTTACAGCACTAAAAAAACAAACTTTTATAACAGCTAAACCAAACGTTTCCAATGTAAATTTCCACCTTTATATAGTGTAAAAAGACATCCTGAAGCCTGGGCAGTCATTAATTTGATTGTCCAATATTTCCCTTATGAGATAATGCCTCTCATAGCAAATGTGTACAGTGCGAGCTGAAAATGCATTTACAGCACTAAAAAAACAAACTTTTATAACAGCTAAACCAAACGTTTCCAATGTAAATTTCCACCTTTATATAGTGTAAAAAGACATCCTGAAGCCTGGGCAGTCATTAATTTGATTGTCCAATATTTCCCTTATGAGATAATGCCTCTCATAGCAAATGTGTACAGCGCGAGCTGAAAATGCATTTACAGCACTAAAAAACCAAACTTTTATAACAGCTAAACCAAACGTTTCCAATGTAAATTTCCACCTTTATATAGTGTAGAAAGGCATCCTGAAGCCTGGAAAGTCATTAATTTGATTGTCCAGTATTTCCTTCATGAGATATTGCAACACTTAGAAAAAGTGTACAGCGCCAGCAGACAATGAATTTTCAGCACTAAAAAAACGAAACTTCATTAACAGCTAAACCAAACGTTTCCAATGTAAATTTCCACATTTATAGAGTGTAAAAAGGCATCCTGAAGCCTGGGAAGTCATTAATTTGATTGTCCAGTATTTCCCTTATGAGATAATGCCTCACATAGCAAATGTGTACAGTGCGAGCTGAAAATGCATTTACAGCACTAAAAAAACAAACTTTTATAACAGCTAAACCAAACGTTTCCAATGTAAATTTCCACCTTTATATAGTGTAGAAAGGCATCCTGAAGCCTGGAAAGTCATTGATTTGATTGTCCAGTATTTCCTTCATGAGATATTGCAACACTTAGAAAAAGTGTACAGCGCCAGCAGACAATGAATTTTCAGCACTAAATAAACGAAACTTCATTAACAGCTAAAGTAAACGTTTCCAATGTAAATTTCCACCTTTATATAGTGTAAAAAGACATCCTGAAGCCTGGGCAGTCATTAATTTGATTGTCCAATATTTCCCTTATGAGATAATGCCTCTCATAGCAAATGTGTACAGTGCGAGCTGAAAATGCATTTACAGCACTAAAAAAACAAACTTTTATAACAGCTAAACCAAACGTTTCCAATGTAAATTTCCACCTTTATATAGTGTAAAAAGACATCCTGAAGCCTGGGCAGTCATTAATTTGATTGTCCAATATTTCCCTTATGAGATAATGCCTCTCATAGCAAATGTGTACAGCGCGAGCTGAAAATGCATTTACAGCACTAAAAAACCAAACTTTTATAACAGCTAAACCAAACGTTTCCAATGTAAATTTCCACCTTTATATAGTGTAGAAAGGCATCCTGAAGCCTGGAAAGTCATTAATTTGATTGTCCAGTATTTCCTTCATGAGATATTGCAACACTTAGAAAAAGTGTACAGCGCCAGCAGACAATGAATTTTCAGCACTAAAAAAAACGAAACTTCATTAACAGCTAAACCAAACGTTTCCAATGTAAATTTCCACATTTATAGAGTGTAAAAAGGCATCCTGAAGCCTGGGAAGTCATTAATTTGATTGTCCAGTATTTCCCTTATGAGATAATGCCTCACATAGCAAATGTGTACAGTGCGAGCTGAAAATGCATTTTCAGCACTAAAAAACCAAACTTTTATAACACCTAAACCAAACGTTTCCAATGTAAATTTCCTCCTTTATATAGTGTAAAAAGACATCCTGAAGCCTGGGCAGTCATTAATTTCATTGTCCAGTATTTCCCTTATGAGATAATGCCTCACGTAGCAAATGTGTACAGCGCGAGCTGAAAATGCATTTACAGCACTAAAAAAACAAACTTTTATAACAGCTAAACCAAACGTTTCCAATGTAAATTTCCACATTTATAGAGTGTAAAAATGCATCCTGAAGCCTGGGAAGTCATTAATTTGATTGTCCAGTATTTCCCTTATGAGATAATGCCTCACATAGCAAATGTGTACAGTGCGAGCTGAAAATGCATTTTCAGCACTAAAAAACCAAACTTTTATAACAGCTAAACCAAACGTTTCCAATGTAAATTTCCACCTTTATATAGTGTAAAAAGACATCCTGAAGCCTGGGCAGTCATTAATTTGATTGTCCAATATTTCCCTTATGAGATAATGCCTCTCATAGCAAATGTGTACAGCGCGAGCTGAAAATGCATTTACAGCACTAAAAAACCAAACTTTTATAACAGCTAAACCAAACGTTTCCAATGTAAATTTCCACCTTTATATAGTGTAAAAAGACATCCTGAAGCCTGGGCAGTCATTAATTTGATTGTCCAATATTTCCCTTATGAGATAATGCCTCTCATAGCAAATGTGTACAGCGCGAGCTGAAAATGCATTTACAGCACTAAAAAACCAAACTTTTATAACAGCTAAACCAAACGTTTCCAATGTAAATTTCCACCTTTATATAGTGTAAAAAGGCATCCTGAAGCCTGGAAAGTCTTTAATTTGATTGTCCAGTATTTCCTTCATGAGATATTGCAACACTTAGAAAAAGTGTACAGCGCCAGCAGACAATGAATTTCCAGCACTGAAAAAACGAAACTTCATTAACAGCTAAACTAAACGTTTCCAATGTAAATTTCCACCTTTATATAGTGTAAAAAGACATCCTGAAGCCTGGGCAGTCATTAATTTGATTGTCCAATATTTCCCTTATGAGATAATGCCTCTCATAGCAAATGTGTACAGCGCGAGCTGAAAATGCATTTACAGCACTAAAAAACCAAACTTTTATAACAGCTAAACCAAACGTTTCCAATGTAAATTTCCACCTTTATATAGTGTAGAAAGGCATCCTGAAGCCTGGAAAGTCATTAATTTGATTGTCCAGTATTTCCTTCATGAGATATTGCAACACTTAGAAAAAGTGTACAGCGCCAGCAGACAATGAATTTTCAGCACTAAAAAAACGAAACTTCATTAACAGCTAAACCAAACGTTTCCAATGTAAATTTCCACATTTATAGAGTGTAAAAAGGCATCCTGAAGCCTGGGAAGTCATTAATTTGATTGTCCAGCAGTATTTCCCTTATGAGATAATGCCTCACATAGCAAATGTGTACAGTGCGAGCTGAAAATGCATTTTCAGCACTAAAAAACCAAACTTTTATAACAGCTAAACCAAACGTTTCCAATGTAAATTTCCACCTTTATATAGTGTAAAAAGACATCCTGAAGCCTGGGCAGTCATTAATTTGATTGTCCAGTATTTCCCTTATGAGATAATGCCTCACATAGCAAATGTGTACAGCGCGAGCTGAAAATGCATTTACAGCACTAAAAAAACAAACTTTTATAACAGCTAAACCAAACGTTTCCAATGTAAATTTCCACATTTATAGAGTGTAAAAATGCATCCTGAAGCCTGGGAAGTCATTAATTTGATTGTCCAGTATTTCCCTTATGAGATAATGCCTCACATAGCAAATGTGTACAGTGCGAGCTGAAAATGCATTTTCAGCACTAAAAAACCAAACTTTTATAACAGCTAAACCAAACGTTTCCAATGTAAATTTCCACCTTTATATAGTGTAAAAAGACATCCTGAAGCCTGGGCAGTCATTAATTTGATTGTCCAATATTTCCCTTATGAGATAATGCCTCTCATAGCAAATGTGTACAGCGCGAGCTGAAAATGCATTTACAGCACTAAAAAACCAAACTTTTATAACAGCTAAACCAAACGTTTCCAATGTAAATTTCCACCTTTATATAGTGTAGAAAGGCATCCTGAAGCCTGGAAAGTCATTAATTTGATTGTCCAGTATTTCCTTCATGAGATATTGCAACACTTAGAAAAAGTGTACAGCGCCAGTAGACAATGAATTTTCAGCACTAAAAAAACGAAACTTCATTAACAGCTAAACTAAACGTTTCCAATGTAAATTTCCACCTTTATATAGTGTAAAAAGACATCCTGAAGCCTGGGCAGTCATTAATTTGATTGTCCAATATTTCCCTTATGAGATAATGCGTCTCATAGCAAATGTGTACAGCGCGAGCTGAAAATGCATTTACAGCACTAAAACACCAAACTTTTATAACAGCTAAACCAAACGTTTCCAATGTAAATTTCCACCTTTATATAGTGTAGAAAGGCATCCTGGAGCCTGGAAAGTCATTAATTTGATTGTCCAGTATTTCCTTCATGAGATATTGCAACACTTAGAAAAAGTGTACAGCGCCAGCAGACAATGAATTTTCAGCACTAAAAAAACCAAACTTTTATAACAGCTAAACCAAACGTTTCCAATGTAAATTTCCACCTTTATATAGTGTAAAAAGACATCCTGAAGCCTGGGCAGTCATTAATTTGATTGTCCAATATTTCCCTTATGAGATAATGCCTCTCATAGCAAATGTGTACAGCGCGAGCTGAAAATGCATTTACAGCACTAAAAAACCAAACTTTTATAACAGCTAAACCAAACGTTTCCAATGTAAATTTCCACCTTTATATAGTGTAAAAAGACATCCTGAAGCCTGGGCAGTCATTAATTTGATTGTCCAATATTTCCCTTATGAGATAATGCCTCTCATAGCAAATGTGTACAGCGCGAGCTGAAAATGCATTTACAGCACTAAAAAACCAAACTTTTATAACAGCTAAACCAAACGTTTCCAATGTAAATTTCCACCTTTATATAGTGTAAAAAGGCATCCTGAAGCCTGGAAAGTCTTTAATTTGATTGTCCAGTATTTCCTTCATGAGATATTGCAACACTTAGAAAAAGTGTACAGCGCCAGCAGACAATGAATTTCCAGCACTGAAAAAACGAAACTTCATTAACAGCTAAACTAAACGTTTCCAATGTAAATTTCCACCTTTATATAGTGTAAAAAGACATCCTGAAGCCTGGGCAGTCATTAATTTGATTGTCCAATATTTCCCTTATGAGATAATGCCTCTCATAGCAAATGTGTACAGCGCGAGCTGAAAATGCATTTACAGCACTAAAAAACCAAACTTTTATAACAGCTAAACCAAACGTTTCCAATGTAAATTTCCACCTTTATATAGTGTAGAAAGGCATCCTGAAGCCTGGAAAGTCATTAATTTGATTGTCCAGTATTTCCTTCATGAGATATTGCAACACTTAGAAAAAGTGTACAGCGCCAGCAGACAATGAATTTTCAGCACTAAAAAAACGAAACTTCATTAACAGCTAAACCAAACGTTTCCAATGTAAATTTCCACATTTATAGAGTGTAAAAAGGCATCCTGAAGCCTGGGAAGTCATTAATTTGATTGTCCAGCAGTATTTCCCTTATGAGATAATGCCTCACATAGCAAATGTGTACAGTGCGAGCTGAAAATGCATTTTCAGCACTAAAAAACCAAACTTTTATAACAGCTAAACCAAACGTTTCCAATGTAAATTTCCACCTTTATATAGTGTAAAAAGACATCCTGAAGCCTGGGCAGTCATTAATTTGATTGTCCAGTATTTCCCTTATGAGATAATGCCTCACATAGCAAATGTGTACAGCGCGAGCTGAAAATGCATTTACAGCACTAAAAAAACAAACTTTTATAACAGCTAAACCAAACGTTTCCAATGTAAATTTCCACATTTATAGAGTGTAAAAATGCATCCTGAAGCCTGGGAAGTCATTAATTTGATTGTCCAGTATTTCCCTTATGAGATAATGCCTCACATAGCAAATGTGTACAGTGCGAGCTGAAAATGCATTTTCAGCACTAAAAAACCAAACTTTTATAACAGCTAAACCAAACGTTTCCAATGTAAATTTCCACCTTTATATAGTGTAAAAAGACATCCTGAAGCCTGGGCAGTCATTAATTTGATTGTCCAATATTTCCCTTATGAGATAATGCCTCTCATAGCAAATGTGTACAGCGCGAGCTGAAAATGCATTTACAGCACTAAAAAACCAAACTTTTATAACAGCTAAACCAAACGTTTCCAATGTAAATTTCCACCTTTATATAGTGTAGAAAGGCATCCTGAAGCCTGGAAAGTCATTAATTTGATTGTCCAGTATTTCCTTCATGAGATATTGCAACACTTAGAAAAAGTGTACAGCGCCAGTAGACAATGAATTTTCAGCACTAAAAAAACGAAACTTCATTAACAGCTAAACTAAACGTTTCCAATGTAAATTTCCACCTTTATATAGTGTAAAAAGACATCCTGAAGCCTGGGCAGTCATTAATTTGATTGTCCAATATTTCCCTTATGAGATAATGCGTCTCATAGCAAATGTGTACAGCGCGAGCTGAAAATGCATTTACAGCACTAAAACACCAAACTTTTATAACAGCTAAACCAAACGTTTCCAATGTAAATTTCCACCTTTATATAGTGTAGAAAGGCATCCTGGAGCCTGGAAAGTCATTAATTTGATTGTCCAGTATTTCCTTCATGAGATATTGCAACACTTAGAAAAAGTGTACAGCGCCAGCAGACAATGAATTTTCAGCACTAAAAAAACCAAACTTTTATAACAGCTAAACCATACGTTTCCAATGTAAATTTCCATCTTTATATAGTGTAAAAAGACATCCTGAAGCCTGGGCAGTCATTAATTTGATTGTCCAGTATTTCCCTTATGAGATAATGCCTCACATAGCAAATGTGTACAGCGCGAGCTGAAAATGCATTTACAGCACTAAAAAAACAAACTTTTATAACAGCTAAACCAAACGTTTCCAATGTAAATTTCCACCTTTATATAGTGTAGAAAGGTATCCTGAAGCCTGGAAAGTCATTAATTTTGATTGTCCAGTATTTCCTACATGAGATATTGCAAAACTTAGAAAAAGTGTACAGCGCCAGCAGACAATGAATTTTCAGCACTAAAAAAACGAAACTTCATTAACAGCTAAACCAAACGTTTCCAATGTAAATTTCCACATTTATAGAGTGTAAAAAGGCATCCTGAAGCCTGGGAAGTCATTAATTTGATTGTCCAGTATTTCCCTTATGAGATAATGCCTCACATAGCAAATGTGTACAGTGCGAGCTGAAAATGCATTTTCAGCACTAAAAAACCAAACTTATATAACACCTAAACCAAACGTTTCCAATGTAAATTTCCACCTTTATATAGTGTAAAAAGACATCCTGAAGCCTGGGCAGTCATTAATTTGATTGTCCAATATTTCCCTTATGAGATAATGCCTCTCATAGCAAATGTGTACAGCGCGAGCTGAAAATGCATTTACAGCACTAAAAAACCAAACTTTTATAACAGCTAAACCAAACGTTTCCAATGTAAATTTCCACCTTTATATAGTGTAAAAAGACATCCTGAAGCCTGGGCAGTCATTAATTTGATTGTCCAATATTTCCCTTATGAGATAATGCCTCTCATAGCAAATGTGTACAGCGCGAGCTGAAAATGCATTTTCAGCACTAAAAAACCAAACTTTTATAACAGCTAAACCAAACGTTTCAAATGTAAATTTCCACCTTTATATAGTGTAAAAGGACATCCTGAAGCCTGGGCAGTCATTAATTTGATTGTCCAATATTTCCCTTATGAGATAATGCCTCTCATAGCAAATGTGTACAGCGCGAGCTGAAAATGCATTTACAGCACTAAAAAACCAAACTTTTATAACAGCTAAACCAAACGTTTCCAATGTAAATTTCCACCTTTATATAGTGTAGAAAGGCATCCTGAAGCCTGGAAAGTCATTAATTTGATTGTCCAGTATTTCCTTCATGAGATATTGCAACACTTAGAAAAAGTGTACAGCGCCAGCAGACAATGGATTTTCAGCACTAAAAAAACGAAACTTCATTAACAGCTAAACCAAACGTTTCCAATGTAAATTTCCACATTTATAGAGTGTAAAAAGGCATCCTGAAGCCTGGGAAGTCATTAATTTGATTGTCCAGTATTTCCCTCATGAGATAATGCCTCACATAGCAAATGTGTACAGTGCGAGCTGAAAATGCATTTACAGCACTAAAAAAACAAACTTTTATAACAGCTAAACCAAACGTTTCCAATGTAAATTTCCACCTTTATATAGTGTAGAAAGGCATCCTGAAGCCTGGAAAGTCATTAATTTGATTGTCCAGTATTTCCTTCATGAGATATTGCAACACTTAGAAAAAGTGTACAGCGCCAGCAGACAATGAATTTTCAGCACTAAATAAACGAAACTTCATTAACAGCTAAAGTAAACGTTTCCAATGTAAATTTCCACCTTTATATAGTGTAAAAAGACATCCTGAAGCCTGGGCAGTCATTAATTTGATTGTCCAATATTTCCCTTATGAGATAATGCCTCTCATAGCAAATGTGTACAGTGCGAGCTGAAAATGCATTTACAGCACTAAAAAAACAAACTTTTATAACAGCTAAACCAAACGTTTCCAATGTAAATTTCCACCTTTATATAGTGTAAAAAGACATCCTGAAGCCTGGGCAGTCATTAATTTGATTGTCCAATATTTCCCTTATGAGATAATGCCTCTCATAGCAAATGTGTACAGCGCGAGCTGAAAATGCATTTACAGCACTAAAAAACCAAACTTTTATAACAGCTAAACCAAACGTTTCCAATTTAAATTTCCACCTTTATACAGTGTAGAAAGGCATCCTGAAGCCTGGAAAGTCATTAATTTGATTGTCCAGTATTTCCTTCATGAGATATTGCAACACTTAGAAAAAGTGTACAGCGCCAGCAGACAATGAATTTTCAGCACTAAAAAAACGAAACTTCATTAACAGCTAAACCAAACGTTTCCAATGTAAATGTCCACATTTATAGAGTGTAAAAAGGCATCCTGAAGCCTGGGAAGTCATTAATTTGATTGTCCAGTATTTCCCTTATGAGATAATGCCTCACATAGCAAATGTGTACAGTGCGAGCTGAAAATGCATTTTCAGCACTAAAAAACCAAACTTATATAACACCTAAACCAAACGTTTCCAATGTAAGTTTCCACCTTTATATAGTGTAAAAAGACATCCTGAAGCCTGGGCAGTCATTAATTTGATTGTCCAATATTTCCCTTATGAGATAATGCCTCTCATAGCAAATGTGTACAGCGCGAGCTGAAAATGCATTTACAGCACTAAAAAAACCAAACTTTTATAACAGCTAAACCAAACGTTTCCAATGTAAATTTCCACCTTTATATAGTGTAGAAAGGCATCCTGAAGCCTGGAAAGTCATTAATTTGATTGTCCAGTATTTCCTTCATGAGATATTGCAACATTTAGAAAAAGTGTACAGCGCCAGCAGACAATGAATTTTCAGCACTAAAAAAACGAAACTTCATTAACAGCTAAACTAAACGTTTCCAATGTAAATTTCCACCTTTATATAGTGTAAAAAGACATCCTGAAGCCCGGGCAGCCATTAATTTGATTGTCCAATATTTCCCTTATGAGATAATGCCTCTCATAGCAAATGTGTACAGCGCGAGCTGAAAATGCATTTACAGCACTAAAAAACCAAACTTTTATAACACCTAAACCAAACGTTTCCAATGTAAATTTCCACCTTTATATAGTGTAAAAAGACATCCTGAAGCCTGCGCAGTCATTAATTTGATTGTCCAATATTTCCCTTATGAGATAATGCCTCTCATAGCAAATGTGTACAGCGCGAGCTGAAAATGCATTTACAGCACTAAAAAACCAAACTTTTATAACAGCTAAACCAAACGTTTCCAATGTAAATTTCTACCTTTATATAGTGTAGAAAGGCATCCTGAAGCCTGGAAAGTCATTAATTTGATTGTCCAGTATTTCCTTCATGAGATATTGCAACACTTAGAAAAAGTGTACAGCGCCAGCAGACAATGAATTTTCAGCACTAAAAAAACGAAACTTCATTAACAGCTAAACTAAACGTTTCCAATGTAAATTTCCACCTTTATATAGTGTAAAAAGACATTCTGAAGCCTGGGCAGTCATTAATTTGATTGTCCAATATTTCCCTTATGAGATAATGCCTCTCATAGCAAATGTGTACAGCGCGAGCTGAAAATGCATTTACAGCACTAAAAAACCAAACTTTTATAACAGCTAAACCAAACGTTTCCAATGTAAATTTCCACCTTTATATAGTGTAGAAAGGCATCCTGAAGCCTGGAAAGTCATTAATTTGATTGTCCAGTATTTCCTTCATGAGATATTGCAACACTTAGAAAAAGTGTACAGCGCCAGCAGACAATGAATTTTCAGCACTAAAAAAACGAAACTTCATTAACAGCTAAACCAAACGTTTCCAATGTAAATTTCCACATTTATAGAGTGTAAAAAGGCATCCTGAAGCCTGGGAAGTCATTAATTTGATTGTCCAGTATTTCCCTTCTGAGATAATGCCTCACGTAGCAAATGTGTACAGTGCGAGCTGAAAATGCATTTTCAGCACTAAAAAAACAAACTTTTATAACAGCTAAACTAAACGTTTCCAATGTAAATTTCCACCTTTATATAGTGTAAAAAGACATCCTGAAGCCTGGGCAGTCATTAATTTGATTGTCCAATATTTCCCTTATGAGATAATGCCTCTCATAGCAAATGTGTACAGCGCGAGCTGAAAATGCATTTACAGCACTAAAAAAACAAACTTTTATAACAGCTAAACTAAACGTTTCCAATGTAAATTTCCACCTTTATATAGTGTAAAAAGACATCCTGAAGCCTGGGCAGTCATTAATTTGATTGTCCAATATTTCCCTTATGAGATAATGCCTCTCATAGCAAATGTGTACAGCGCGAGCTGAAAATGCATTTACAGCACTAAAAAACCAAACTTTTATAACAGCTAAACCAAACGTTTCCAATGTAAATTTCTACCTTTATATAGTGTAGAAAGGCATCCTGGAGCCTGGAAAGTCATTAATTTGATTGTCCAGTATTTCCTTCATGAGATATTGCAACACTTAGAAAAAGTGTACAGCGCCAGCAGACAATGAATTTTCAGCACTAAAAAAACCAAACTTTTATAACAGCTAAACCAAACGTTTCCAATGTAAATTTCCACCTTTATATAGTGTAAAAAGGCATCCTGAAGCCTGGGAAGTCATTAATTTGATTGTCCAGTATTTCCCTTATGAGATAATGCCTCACATAGCAAATGTGTACAGTGCGAGCTGAAAATGCATTTTCAGCACTAAAAAAACAAACTTATATAACACCTAAACCAAACGTTTCCAATGTAAATTTCCACCTTTATATAGTGTAAAAAGACATCCTGAAGCCTGGGCAGTCATTAATTTGATTGTCCAATATTTCCCTTATGAGATAATGCCTCTCATAGCAAATGTGTACAGCGCGAGCTGAAAATGCATTTACAGCACTAAAAAACCAAACTTTTATAACAGCTAAACCAAACGTTTCCAATGTAAATTTCCACCTTTATATAGTGTAAAAAGACATCCTGAAGCCTGGGCAGTCATTAATTTGATTGTCCAATATTTCCCTTATGAGATAATGCCTCTCATAGCAAATGTGTACAGCGCGAGCTGAAAATGCATTTTCAGCACTAAAAAAACAAACTTTTATAACAGCTAAACCAAACGTTTCAAATGTAAATTTCCACCTTTATATAGTGTAAAAAGACATCCTGAAGCCTGGGCAGTCATTAATTTGATTGTCCAATATTTCCCTTATGAGATAATGCCTCTCATAGCAAATGTGTACAGTGCGAGCTGAAAATGCATTTACAGCACTAAAAAAACAAACTTTTATAACAGCTAAACCAAACGTTTCCAATGTAAATTTCCACCTTTATATAGTGTAAAAAGACATCCTGAAGCCTGGGCAGTCATTAATTTGATTGTCCAATATTTCCCTTATGAGATAATGCCTCTCATAGCAAATGTGTACAGTGCGAGCTGAAAATGCATTTACAGCACTAAAAAAACAAACTTTTATAACAGCTAAACCAAACGTTTCCAATGTAAATTTCCACCTTTATATAGTGTAAAAAGACATCCTGAAGCCTGGGCAGTCATTAATTTGATTGTCCAATATTTCCCTTATGAGATAATGCCTCTCATAGCAAATGTGTACAGTGCGAGCTGAAAATGCATTTACAGCACTAAAAAAACAAACTTTTATAACAGCTAAACCAAACGTTTCCAATGTAAATTTCCACCTTTATATAGTGTAAAAAGACATCCTGAAGCCTGGGCAGTCATTAATTTGATTGTCCAATATTTCCCTTATGAGATAATGCCTCTCATAGCAAATGTGTACAGCGCGAGCTGAAAATGCATTTACAGCACTAAAAAACCAAACTTTTATAACAGCTAAACCAAACGTTTCCAATGTAAATTTCCACCTTTATATAGTGTAGAAAGGCATCCTGAAGCCTGGAAAGTCATTAATTTGATTGTCCAGTATTTCCTTCATGAGATATTGCAACACTTAGAAAAAGTGTACAGCGCCAGCAGACAATGAATTTTCAGCACTAAAAAAACGAAACTTCATTAACAGCTAAACCAAACGTTTCCAATGTAAATTTCCACATTTATAGAGTGTAAAAAGGCATCCTGAAGCCTGGGAAGTCATTAATTTGATTGTCCAGTATTTCCCTTATGAGATAATGCCTCACATAGCAAATGTGTACAGTGCGAGCTGAAAATGCATTTACAGCACTAAAAAAACAAACTTTTATAACAGCTAAACCAAACGTTTCCAATGTAAATTTCCACCTTTATATAGTGTAGAAAGGCATCCTGAAGCCTGGAAAGTCATTAATTTGATTGTCCAGTATTTCCTTCATGAGATATTGCAACACTTAGAAAAAGTGTACAGCGCCAGCAGACAATGAATTTTCAGCACTAAATAAACGAAACTTCATTAACAGCTAAAGTAAACGTTTCCAATGTAAATTTCCTCCTTTATATAGTGTAAAAAGACATCCTGAAGCCTGGGCAGTCATTAATTTGATTGTCCAATATTTCCCTTATGAGATAATGCCTCTCATAGCAAATGTGTACAGTGCGAGCTGAAAATGCATTTACAGCACTAAAAAAACAAACTTTTATAACAGCTAAACCAAACGTTTCCAATGTAAATTTCCACCTTTATATAGTGTAAAAAGACATCCTGAAGCCTGGGCAGTCATTAATTTGATTGTCCAATATTTCCCTTATGAGATAATGCCTCTCATAGCAAATGTGTACAGCGCGAGCTGAAAATGCATTTACAGCACTAAAAAACCAAACTTTTATAACAGCTAAACCAAACGTTTCCAATGTAAATTTCCACCTTTATATAGTGTAGAAAGGCATCCTGAAGCCTGGAAAGTCATTAATTTGATTGTCCAGTATTTCCTTCATGAGATATAGCAACACTTAGAAAAAGTGTACAGCGCCAGCAGACAATGAATTTTCAGCACTAAAAAAAACGAAACTTCATTAACAGCTAAACCAAACGTTTCCAATGTAAATTTCCACATTTATAGAGTGTAAAAAGGCATCCTGAAGCCTGGGAAGTCATTAATTTGATTGTCCAGTATTTACCTTATGAGATAATGCCTCACATAGCAAATGTGTACAGTGCGAGCTGAAAATGCATTTACAGCACTAAAAAAACAAACTTTTATAACAGCTAAACCAAACGTTTCCAATGTAAATTTCCACCTTTATATAGTGTAGAAAGGCATCCTGAAGCCTGGAAAGTCATTAATTTGATTGTCCAGTATTTCCTTCATGAGATATTGCAACACTTAGAAAAAGTGTACAGCGCCAGCAGACAATGAATTTTCAGCACTAAATAAACGAAACTTCATTAACAGCTAAAGTAAACGTTTCCAATGTAAATTTCCACCTTTATATAGTGTAAAAAGACATCCTGAAGCCTGGGCAGTCATTAATTTGATTGTCCAATATTTCCCTTATGAGATAATGCCTCTCATAGCAAATGTGTACAGTGCGAGCTGAAAATGCATTTACAGCACTAAAAAAACAAACTTTTATAACAGCTAAACCAAACGTTTCCAATGTAAATTTCCACCTTTATATAGTGTAAAAAGACATCCTGAAGCCTGGGCAGTCATTAATTTGATTGTCCAATATTTCCCTTATGAGATAATGCCTCTCATAGCAAATGTGTACAGCGCGAGCTGAAAATGCATTTACAGCACTAAAAAACCAAACTTTTATAACAGCTAAACCAAACGTTTCCAATGTAAATTTCCACCTTTATATAGTGTAGAAAGGCATCCTGAAGCCTGGAAAGTCATTAATTTGATTGTCCAGTATTTCCTTCATGAGATATTGCAACACTTAGAAAAAGTGTACAGCGCCAGCAGACAATGAATTTTCAGCACTAAAAAAAACGAAACTTCATTAACAGCTAAACCAAACGTTTCCAATGTAAATTTCCACATTTATAGAGTGTAAAAAGGCATCCTGAAGCCTGGGAAGTCATTAATTTGATTGTCCAGTATTTCCCTTATGAGATAATGCCTCACATAGCAAATGTGTACAGTGCGAGCTGAAAATGCATTTTCAGCACTAAAAAACCAAACTTTTATAACACCTAAACCAAACGTTTCCAATGTAAATTTCCTCCTTTATATAGTGTAAAAAGACATCCTGAAGCCTGGGCAGTCATTAATTTGATTGTCCAGTATTTCCCTTATGAGATAATGCCTCACATAGCAAATGTGTACAGCGCGAGCTGAAAATGCATTTACAGCACTAAAAAAACAAACTTTTATAACAGCTAAACCAAACGTTTCCAATGTAAATTTCCACATTTATAGAGTGTAAAAATGCATCCTGAAGCCTGGGAAGTCATTAATTTGATTGTCCAGTATTTCCCTTATGAGATAATGCCTCACATAGCAAATGTGTACAGTGCGAGCTGAAAATGCATTTTCAGCACTAAAAAACCAAACTTTTATAACAGCTAAACCAAACGTTTCCAATGTAAATTTCCACCTTTATATAGTGTAAAAAGACATCCTGAAGCCTGGGCAGTCATTAATTTGATTGTCCAATATTTCCCTTATGAGATAATGCCTCTCATAGCAAATGTGTACAGCGCGAGCTGAAAATGCATTTACAGCACTAAAAAACCAAATTTTTATAACAGCTAAACCAAACGTTTCCAATGTAAATTTCCACCTTTATATAGTGTAAAAAGACATCCTGAAGCCTGGGCAGTCATTAATTTGATTGTCCAATATTTCCCTTATGAGATAATGCCTCTCATAGCAAATGTGTACAGCGCGAGCTGAAAATGCATTTACAGCACTAAAAAAACAAACTTTTATAACAGCTAAACCAAACGTTTCCAATGTAAATTTCCACCTTTATATAGTGTAGAAAGGCATCCTGAAGCCTGGAAAGTCATTAATTTGATTGTCCAGTATTTCCTTCATGAGATATTGCAACACTTAGAAAAAGTGTACAGCGCCAGCAGACAATGAATTTTCAGCACTAAAAAAACGAAACTTCATTAACAGCTAAACTAAATGTTTCCAATGTAAATTTCCACCTTTATATAGTGTAAAAAGACATCCTGAAGCCTGGGCAGTCATTAATTTGATTGTCCAATATTTCCCTTATGAGATAATGCCTCTCATAGCAAATGTGTACAGCGCGAGCTGAAAATGCATTTACAGCACTAAAAAACCAAACTTTTATAACAGCTAAACCAAACGTTTCCAATGTAAATTTCCACCTTTATATAGTGTAAAAAGGCATCCTGAAGCCTGGAAAGTCTTTAATTTGATTGTCCAGTATTTCCTTCATGAGATATTGCAACACTTAGAAAAAGTGTACAGCGCCAGCAGACAATGAATTTCCAGCACTAAAAAAACGAAACTTCATTAACAGCTAAACTAAACGTTTCCAATGTAAATTTCCACCTTTATATAGTGTAAAAAGACATCCTGAAGCCTGGGCAGTCATTAATTTGATTGTCCAATATTTCCCTTATGAGATAATGCCTCTCATAGCAAATGTGTACAGCGCGAGCTGAAAATGCATTTACAGCACTAAAAAACCAAACTTTTATAACAGCTAAACCAAACGTTTCCAATGTAAATTTCCACCTTTATATAGTGTAGAAAGGCATCCTGAAGCCTGGAAAGTCATTAATTTGATTGTCCAGTATTTCCTTCATGAGATATTGCAACACTTAGAAAAAGTGTACAGCGCCAGCAGACAATGAATTTTCAGCACTAAAAAAACGAAACTTCATTAACAGCTAAACCAAACGTTTCCAATGTAAATTTCCACATTTATAGAGTGTAAAAAGGCATCCTGAAGCCTGGGAAGTCATTAATTTGATTGTCCAGTATTTCCCTTATGAGATAATGCCTCACATAGCAAATGTGTACAGTGCGAGCTGAAAATGCATTTTCAGCACTAAAAAACCAAACTTTTATAACAGCTAAACCAAACGTTTCCAATGTAAATTTCCACCTTTATATAGTGTAAAAAGACATCCTGAAGCCTGGGCAGTCATTAATTTGATTGTCCAGTATTTCCCTTATGAGATAATGCCTCACATAGCAAATGTGTACAGCGCGAGCTGAAAATGCATTTACAGCACTAAAAAAACAAACTTTTATAACAGCTAAACCAAACGTTTCCAATGTAAATTTCCACATTTATAGAGTGTAAAAATGCATCCTGAAGCCTGGGAAGTCATTAATTTGATTGTCCAGTATTTCCCTTATGAGATAATGCCTCACATAGCAAATGTGTACAGTGCGAGCTGAAAATGCATTTTCAGCACTAAAAAACCAAACTTTTATAACAGCTAAACCAAACGTTTCCAATGTAAATTTCCACCTTTATATAGTGTAAAAAGACATCCTGAAGCCTGGGCAGTCATTAATTTGATTGTCCAATATTTCCCTTATGAGATAATGCCTCTCATAGCAAATGTGTACAGTGCGAGCTGAAAATGCATTTACAGCACTAAAAAACCAAACTTTTATAACAGCTAAACCAAACGTTTCCAATGTAAATTTCCACCTTTATATAGTGTAGAAAGGCATCCTGAAGCCTGGAAAGTCATTAATTTGATTGTCCAGTATTTCCTTCATGAGATATTGCAACACTTAGAAAAAGTGTACAGCGCCAGTAGACAATGAATTTTCAGCACTAAAAAAACGAAACTTCATTAACAGCTAAACTAAACGTTTCCAATGTAAATTTCCACCTTTATATAGTGTAAAAAGACATCCTGAAGCCTGGGCAGTCATTAATTTGATTGTCCAATATTTCCCTTATGAGATAATGCCTCTCATAGCAAATGTGTACAGCGCGAGCTGAAAATGCATTTACAGCACTAAAACACCAAACTTTTATAACAGCTAAACCAAACGTTTCCAATGTAAATTTCCACCTTTATATAGTGTAGAAAGGCATCCTGGAGCCTGGAAAGTCATTAATTTGATTGTCCAGTATTTCCTTCATGAGATATTGCAACACTTAGAAAAAGTGTACAGCGCCAGCAGACAATGAATTTTCAGCACTAAAAAAACCAAACTTTTATAACAGCTAAACCATACGTTTCCAATGTAAATTTCCATCTTTATATAGTGTAAAAAGACATCCTGAAGCCTGGGCAGTCATTAATTTGATTGTCCAGTATTTCCCTTATGAGATAATGCCTCACATAGCAAATGTGTACAGCGCGAGCTGAAAATGCATTTACAGCACTAAAAAAACAAACTTTTATAACAGCTAAACCAAACGTTTCCAATGTAAATTTCCACCTTTATATAGTGTAGAAAGGCATCCTGAAGCCTGGAAAGTCATTAATTTGATTGTCCAGTATTTCCTACATGAGATATTGCAAAACTTAGAAAAAGTGTACAGCGCCAGCAGACAATGAATTTTCAGCACTAAAAAAACGAAACTTCATTAACAGCTAAACCAAACGTTTCCAATGTAAATTTCCACATTTATAGAGTGTAAAAAGGCATCCTGAAGCCTGGGAAGTCATTAATTTGATTGTCCAGTATTTCCCTTATGAGATAATGCCTCACATAGCAAATGTGTACAGTGCGAGCTGAAAATGCATTTTCAGCACTAAAAAACCAAACTTATATAACACCTAAACCAAACGTTTCCAATGTAAATTTCCACCTTTATATAGTGTAAAAAGACATCCTGAAGCCTGGGCAGTCATTAATTTGATTGTCCAATATTTCCCTTATGAGATAATGCCTCTCATAGCAAATGTGTACAGCGCGAGCTGAAAATGCATTTACAGCACTAAAAAACCAAACTTTTATAACAGCTAAACCAAACGTTTCCAATGTAAATTTCCACCTTTATATAGTGTAAAAAGACATCCTGAAGCCTGGGCAGTCATTAATTTGATTGTCCAATATTTCCCTTATGAGATAATGCCTCTCATAGCAAATGTGTACAGCGCGAGCTGAAAATGCATTTTCAGCACTAAAAAACCAAACTTTTATAACAGCTAAACCAAACGTTTCAAATGTAAATTTCCACCTTTATATAGTGTAAAAGGACATCCTGAAGCCTGGGCAGTCATTAATTTGATTGTCCAATATTTCCCTTATGAGATAATGCCTCTCATAGCAAATGTGTACAGCGCGAGCTGAAAATGCATTTACAGCACTAAAAAACCAAACTTTTATAACAGCTAAACCAAACGTTTCCAATGTAAATTTCCACCTTTATATAGTGTAGAAAGGCATCCTGAAGCCTGGAAAGTCATTAATTTGATTGTCCAGTATTTCCTTCATGAGATATTGCAACACTTAGAAAAAGTGTACAGCGCCAGCAGACAATGAATTTTCAGCACTAAAAAAACGAAACTTCATTAACAGCTAAACCAAACGTTTCCAATGTAAATTTCCAAATTTATAGAGTGTAAAAAGGCATCCTGAAGCCTGGGAAGTCATTAATTTGATTGTCCAGTATTTCCCTTATGAGATAATGCCTCACATAGCAAATGTGTACAGTGCGAGCTTGAAAATGCATTTACAGCACTAAAAAAACAAACTTTTATAACAGCTAAACCAAACGTTTCCAATGTAAATTTCCACCTTTATATAGTGTAGAAAGGCATCCTGAAGCCTGGAAAGTCATTAATTTGATTGTCCAGTATTTCCTTCATGAGATATTGCAACACTTAGAAAAAGTGTACAGCGCCAGCAGACAATGAATTTTCAGCACTAAATAAACGAAACTTCATTAACAGCTAAAGTAAACGTTTCCAATGTAAATTTCCACCTTTATATAGTGTAAAAAGACATCCTGAAGCCTGGGCAGTCATTAATTTGATTGTCCAATATTTCCCTTATGAGATAATGCCTCTCATAGCAAATGTGTACAGTGCGAGCTGAAAATGCATTTACAGCACTAAAAAAACAAACTTTTATAACAGCTAAACCAAACGTTTCCAATGTAAATTTCCACCTTTATATAGTGTAAAAAGACATCCTGAAGCCTGGGCAGTCATTAATTTGATTGTCCAATATTTCCCTTATGAGATAATGCCTCTCATAGCAAATGTGTACAGCGCGAGCTGAAAATGCATTTACAGCACTAAAAAAACAAACTTTTATAACAGCTAAACCAAACGTTTCCAATTTAAATTTCCACCTTTATATAGTGTAGAAAGGCATCCTGAAGCCTGGAAAGTCATTAATTTGATTGTCCAGTATTTCCTTCATGAGATATTGCAACACTTAGAAAAAGTGTACAGCGCCAGCAGACAATGAATTTTCAGCACTAAAAAAACGAAACTTCATTAACAGCTAAACCAAACGTTTCCAATGTAAATGTCCACATTTATAGAGTGTAAAAAGGCATCCTGAAGCCTGGGAAGTCATTAATTTGATTGTCCAGTATTTCCCTTATGAGATAATGCCTCACATAGCAAATGTGTACAGTGCGAGCTGAAAATGCATTTTCAGCACTAAAAAACCAAACTTATATAACACCTAAACCAAACGTTTCCAATGTAAGTTTCCACCTTTATATAGTGTAAAAAGACATCCTGAAGCCTGGGCAGTCATTAATTTGATTGTCCAATATTTCCCTTATGAGATAATGCCTCTCATAGCAAATGTGTACAGCGCGAGCTGAAAATGCATTTACAGCACTAAAAAAACCAAACTTTTATAACAGCTAAACCAAACGTTTCCAATGTAAATTTCCACCTTTATATAGTGTAGAAAGGCATCCTGAAGCCTGGAAAGTCATTAATTTGATTGTCCAGTATTTCCTTCATGAGATATTGCAACATTTAGAAAAAGTGTACAGCGCCAGCAGACAATGAATTTTCAGCACTAAAAAAACGAAACTTCATTAACAGCTAAACTAAACGTTTCCAATGTAAATTTCCACCTTTATATAGTGTAAAAAGACATCCTGAAGCCCGGGCAGCCATTAATTTGATTGTCCAATATTTCCCTTATGAGATAATGCCTCTCATAGCAAATGTGTACAGCGCGAGCTGAAAATGCATTTACAGCACTAAAAAACCAAACTTTTATAACAGCTAAACCAAACGTTTCCAATGTAAATTTCCACCTTTATATAGTGTAAAAAGACATCCTGAAGCCTGCGCAGTCATTAATTTGATTGTCCAATATTTCCCTTATGAGATAATGCCTCTCATAGCAAATGTGTACAGCGCGAGCTGAAAATGCATTTACAGCACTAAAAAAACCAAACTTTTATAACAGCTAAACCAAACGTTTCCAATGTAAATTTCTACCTTTATATAGTGTAGAAAGGCATCCTGAAGCCTGGAAAGTCATTAATTTGATTGTCCAGTATTTCCTTCATGAGATATTGCAACACTTAGAAAAAGTGTACAGCGCCAGCAGACAATGAATTTTCAGCACTAAAAAAACGAAACTTCATTAACAGCTAAACTAAACGTTTCCAATGTAAATTTCCACCTTTATATAGTGTAAAAAGACATTCTGAAGCCTGGGCAGTCATTAATTTGATTGTCCAATATTTCCCTTATGAGATAATGCCTCTCATAGCAAATGTGTACAGCGCGAGCTGAAAATGCATTTACAGCACTAAAAAACCAAACTTTTATAACAGCTAAACCAAACGTTTCCAATGTAAATTTCCACCTTTATATAGTGTAGAAAGGCATCCTGAAGCCTGGAAAGTCATTAATTTGATTGTCCAGTATTTCCTTCATGAGATATTGCAACACTTAGAAAAAGTGTACAGCGCCAGCAGACAATGAATTTTCAGCACTAAAAAAACGAAACTTCATTAACAGCTAAACCAAACGTTTCCAATGTAAATTTCCACATTTATAGAGTGTAAAAAGGCATCCTGAAGCCTGGGAAGTCATTAATTTGATTGTCCAGTATTTCCCTTCTGAGATAATGCCTCACGTAGCAAATGTGTACAGTGCGAGCTGAAAATGCATTTTCAGCACTAAAAAAACAAACTTTTATAACAGCTAAACTAAACGTTTCCAATGTAAATTTCCACCTTTATATAGTGTAAAAAGACATCCTGAAGCCTGGGCAGTCATTAATTTGATTGTCCAATATTTCCCTTATGAGATAATGCCTCTCATAGCAAATGTGTACAGCGCGAGCTGAAAATGCATTTACAGCACTAAAAAAACAAACTTTTATAACAGCTAAACTAAACGTTTCCAATGTAAATTTCCACCTTTATATAGTGTAAAAAGACATCCTGAAGCCTGGGCAGTCATTAATTTGATTGTCCAATATTTCCCTTATGAGATAATGCCTCTCATAGCAAATGTGTACAGCGCGAGCTGAAAATGCATTTACAGCACTAAAAACCCAAACTTTTATAACAGCTAAACCAAACGTTTCCAATGTAAATTTCCACCTTTATATAGTGTAGAAAGGCATCCTGAAGCCTGGAAAGTCATTAATTTGATTGTCCAGTATTTCCTTCATGAGATATTGCAACACTTAGAAAAGGTGTCCAGCGCCAGCAGACAATGAATTTTCAGCACTAAAAAAACGAAACTTCATTAACAGCTAAACCAAACGTTTCCAATGTAAATTTCCACATTTATAGAGTGTAAAAATGCATCCTGAAGCCTGGGAAGTCATTAATTTGATTGTGCAGTATTTCCCTTATGAGATAATGCCTCACATAGCAAATGTGTACAGTGCGAGCTGAAAATGCATTTTCAGCACTAAAAAACCAAACTTTTATAACAGCTAAACCAAACGTTTCCAATGTAAATTTCCACCTTTATATAGTGTAAAAAGGCATCCTGAAGCCTGGAAAGTCATTAATTTGATTGTCCAGTATTTCCTTCATGAGATATTGCAACACTTAGAAAAAGTGTACAGCGCCAGTAGACAATGAATTTTCAGCACTAAAAAAACGAAACTTCATTAACAGCTAAACTAAACGTTTCCAATGTAAATTTCCACCTTTATATAGTGTAAAAAGACATCCTGAAGCCTGGGCAGTCATTAATTTGATTGTCCAATATTTCCCTTATGAGATAATGCCTCTCATAGCAAATGTGTACAGCGCGAGCTGAAAATGCATTTACAGCACTAAAAAACCAAACTTTTATAACAGCTAAACCAAACGTTTCCAATGTAAATTTCCACCTTTATATCGTGTAGAAAGGCATCCTGGAGCCTGGAAAGTCATTAATTTGATTGTCCAGTATTTCCTTCATGAGATATTGCAACACTTAGAAAAAGTGTACAGCGCCAGCAGACAATGAATTTTCAGCACTAAAAAAAACAAACTTTTATAACAGCTAAACCAAACGTTTCCAATGTAAATTTCCACCTTTATATAGTGTAAAAAGACATCCTGAAGCCTGGGCAGTCATTAATTTGATTGTCCAGTATTTCCCTTATGAGATAATGCCTCACATAGCAAATGTGTACAGCGCGAGCTGAAAATGCATTTACAGCACTAAAAAAACAAACTTTTATAACAGCTAAACCAAACGTTTCCAATGTAAATTTCCACCTTTATATAGTGTAGAAAGGCATCCTGAAGCCTGGAAAGTCATTAATTTGATTGTCCAGTATTTCCTACATGAGATATTGCAAAACTTAGAAAAAGTGTACAGCGCCAGCAGACAATGTTTTTTCAGCACTAAAAAAACGAAACTTCATTAACAGTTAAACCAAACGTTTCCAATGTAAATTTCCACATTTATAGAGTGTAAAAAGGCATCCTGAAGCCTGGGAAGTCATTAATTTGATTGTCCAGGATTTCCCTTATGAGATAATGCCTCACATAGCAAATGTGTACAGCGCGAGCTGAAAATGCATTTACAGCACTAAAAAACCAAACTTTTATAACAGCTAAACCAAACGTTTCCAATGTAAATTTCCACCTTTATATAGTGTAGAAAGGCATCCTGAAGCCTGGAAAGTCATTAATTTGATTGTCCAGTATTTCCTTCATGAGATATTGCAACACTTAGAAAAAGTGTACAGCGCCAGCAGACAATGAATTTTCAGCACTAAAAAAACGAAACTTCATTAACAGCTAAACCAAACGTTTCCAATGTAAATTTCCACATTTATAGAGTGTAAAAAGGCATCCTGAAGCCTGGGAAGTCATTAATTTGATTGTCCAGTATTTCCCTTATGAGATAATGCCTCACATAGCAAATGTGTACAGTGCGAGCTGAAAATGCATTTTCAGCACTAAAAAACCAAACTTTTATAACACCTAAACCAAACGTTTCCAATGTAAATTTCCACCTTTATATAGTGTAGAAAGGCATCCTGAAGCCTGGAAAGTCATTAATTTGATTGTCCAGTATTTCCTTCATGAGATATTGCAACACTTAGAAAAAGTGTACAGCGCCAGCAGACAATGAATTTTCAGCACTAAAAAAACGAAACTTCATTAACAGCTAAACCAAACGTTTCCAATGTAAATTTCCACATTTATAGAGTGTAAAAAGGCATCCTGAAGCCTGGGAAGTCATTAATTTGATTGTCCAGTATTTCCCTTATGAGATAATGCCTCACATAGCAAATGTGTACAGTGCGAGCTGAAAATGCATTTTCAGCACTAAAAAACCAAACTTTTATAACAGCTAAACCAAACGTTTCCAATGTAAATTTCCACCTTTATATAGTGTAAAAAGACATCCTGAAGCCTGGGCAGTCATTAATTTGATTGTCCAGTATTTCCCTTATGAGATAATGCCTCACATAGCAAATGTGTACAGCGCGAGCTGAAAATGCATTTACAGCACTAAAAAAACAAACTTTTATAACAGCTAAACTAAACGTTTCCAATGTAAATTTCCACCTTTATATAGTGTAAAAAGACATCCTGAAGCCTGGGCAGTCATTAATTTGATTGTCCAATATTTCCCTTATGAGATAATACCTCTCATAGCAAATGTGTACAGCGCGAGCTGAAAATGCATTTACAGCACTAAAAAACCAAACTTTTATAACAGCTAAACCAAACGTTTCCAATGTAAATTTCCACCTTTATATAGTGTAGAAAGGCATCCTGAAGCCTGGAAAGTCATTAATTTGATTGTCCAGTATTTCCTTCATGAGATATTGCAACACTTAGAAAAAGTGTACAGCGCCAGCAGACAATGAATTTTCAGCACTAAAAAAACGAAACTTCATTAACAGCTAAACCAAACGTTTCCAATGTAAATTTCCACATTTATAGAGTGTAAAAAGGCATCCTGAAGCCTGGGAAGTCATTAATTTGATTGTCCAGTATTTCCCTTATGAGATAATGCCTCACATAGCAAATGTGTACAGTGCGAGCTGAAAATGCATTTTCAGCACTAAAAAAACAAACTTTTATAACAGCTAAACTAAACGTTTCCAATGTAAATTTCCACCTTTATATAGTGTAAAAAGACATCCTGAAGCCTGGGCAGTCATTAATTTGATTGTCCAATATTTCCCTTATGAGATAATGCCTCTCATAGCAAATGTGTACAGCGCGAGCTGAAAATGCATTTACAGCACTAAAAAAACAAACTTTTATAACAGCTAAACTAAACGTTTCCAATGTAAATTTCCACCTTTATATAGTGTAAAAAGACATCCTGAAGCCTGGGCAGTCATTAATTTGATTGTCCAATATTTCCCTTATGAGATAATGCCTCTCATAGCAAATGTGTACAGCGCGAGCTGAAAATGCATTTACAGCACTAAAAAACCAAACTTTTATAACAGCTAAACCAAACGTTTCCAATGTAAATTTCCACCTTTATATAGTGTAGAAAGGCATCCTGAAGCCTGGAAAGTCATTAATTTGATTGTCCAGTATTTCCTTCATGAGATATTGCAACACTTAGAAAAGGTGTACAGCGCCAGCAGACAATGAATTTTCAGCACTAAAAAAACGAAACTTCATTAACAGCTAAACCAAATGTTTCCAATGTAAATTTCCACATTTATAGAGTGTAAAAATGCATCCTGAAGCCTGGGCAGTCATTAATTTGATTGTCCAATATTTCCCTTATGAGATAATGCCTCTCATAGCAAATGTGTACAGCGCGAGCTGAAAATGCATTTACAGCACTAAAAAACCAAACTTTTATAACAGCTAAACCAAACGTTTCCAATGTAAATTTCCACCTTTATATAGTGTAGAAAGGCATCCTGAAGCCTGGAAAGTCATTAATTTGATTGTCCAGTATTTCCTTCATGAGATATTGCAACACTTAGAAAAAGTGTACAGCGCCAGCAGACAATGAATTTTCAGCACTAAAAAAACGAAACTTCATTAACAGCTAAACCAAACGTTTCCAATGTAAATTTCCACATTTATAGAGTGTAAAAAGGCATCCTGAAGCCTGGGAAGTCATTAATTTGATTGTCCAGTATTTCCCTTATGAGATAATGCCTCACATAGCAAATGTGTACAGTGCGAGCTGAAAATGCATTTTCAGCACTAAAAAACCAAACTTTTATAACAGCTAAACCAAACGTTTCCAATGTAAATTTCCACCTTTATATAGTGTAAAAAGACATCCTGAAGCCTGGGCAGTCATTAATTTGATTGTCCAGTATTTCCCTTATGAGATAATGCCTCACATAGCAAATGTGTACAGCGCGAGCTGAAAATGCATTTACAGCACTAAAAACCCAAACTTTTATAACAGCTAAACCAAACGTTTCCAATGTAAATTTCCACCTTTATATAGTGTAGAAAGGCATCCTGAAGCCTGGAAGGTCATTAATTTGATTGTCCAGTATTTCCTTCATGAGATATTGCAACACTTAGAAAAGGTGTACAGCGCCAGCAGACAATGAATTTTCAGCACTAAAAAATCGAAACTTCATTAACAGCTAAACCAAACGTTTCCAATGTAAATTTCCACCTTTATATAGTGTAGAAAGGCATCCTGAAGCCTGGAAAGTCATTAATTTGATTGTCCAGTATTTCCTTCATGAGATATTGCAACACTTAGAAAAGGTGTACAGCGCCAGCAGACAATGAATTTTCAGCACTAAAAAAACGAAACTTCATTAACAGCTAAACCAAACGTTTCCAATGTAAATTTCCACATTTATAGAGTGTAAAAAGGCATCCTGAAGCCTGGGAAGTCATTAATTTGATTGTCCAGTATTTCCCTTATGAGATAATGCCTCACATAGCAAATGTGTACAGTTCGAGCTGAAAATGCATTTACAGCACTAAAAAACCAAACTTTTATAACAGCTAAACCAAACGTTTCCAATGTAAATTTCCACCTTTATATAGTGTAGAAAGGCATCCTGAAGCCTGGAAAGTCATTGATTTGATTGTCCAGTATTTCCTTCATGAGATATTGCAACACTTAGAAAAAGTGTACAGCGCCAGCAGACAATGAATTTTCAGCACTAAAAAAACGAAACTTCATTAACAGCTAAACTAAACGTTTCCAATGTAAATTTCCACCTTTATATAGAGTAAAAAGACATCCTGAAGCCTGGGCAGCCATTAATTTGATTGTCCAATATTTCCCTTATGAGATAATGCCTCTCATAGCAAATGTGTACAGCGCGAGCTGAAAATGCATTTACAGCACTAAAAAACCAAACTTTTATAACAGCTAAACCAAACGTTTCCAATGTAAATTTCCACATTTATAGAGTGTAAAAAGGCATCCTGAAGCCTGGGAAGTCATTAATTTGATTGTCCAGTATTTCCCTTATGAGATAATGCCTCACATAGCAAATGTGTACAGCGCGAGCTGAAAATGCATTTACAGCACTAAAAAACCAAACTTTTATAACAGCTAAACCAAACGTTTCCAATGTAAATTTCCACCTTTATATAGTGTAGAAAGGCATCCTGAAGCCTGGAAAGTGATTAATTTGATTGTCCAGTATTTCCTTCATGAGATATTGCAACACTTAGAAAAAGTGTACAGCGCCAGCAGACAATGAATTTTCAGCACTAAAAAACCGAAACTTCATTAACAGCTAAACTAAACGTTTCCAATGTAAATTTCCACCTTTATATAGTGTAAAAAGACATCCTGAAGCCTGGGCAGTCATTAATTTGATTGTCCAATATTTCCCTTATGAGATAATGCCTCTCATAGCAAATGTGTACAGCGCGAGCTGAAAATGCATTTACAGCACTAAAAAACCAAACTTTTATAACAGCTAAACCAAACGTTTCCAATGTAAATTTCCACCTTTATATAGTGTAGAAAGGCATCCTGAAGCCTGGAAAGTCATTAATTTGATTGTCCAGTATTTCCTTCATGAGATATTGCAACACTTAGAAAAAGTGTACAGCGCCAGCAGACAATGAATTTCCAGCACTAAAAAAACGAAACTTCATTAACAGCTAAACTAAACGTTTCCAATGTAAATTTCCACCTTTATATAGTGTAAAAAGACATCCTGAAGCCTGGGCAGTCATTAATTTGATTGTCCAATATTTCCCTTATGAGATAATGCCTCTCATAGCAAATGTGTACAGCGCGAGCTGAAAATGCATTTACAGCACTAAAAAACCAAACTTTTATAACAGCTAAACCAAACGTTTCCAATGTAAATTTCCACCTTTATATAGTGTAGAAAGGCATCCTGAAGCCTGGAAAGTCATTAATTTGATTGTCCAGTATTTCCTTCATGAGATATTGCAACACTTAGAAAAAGTGTACAGCGCCAGCAGACAATGAATTTTCAGCACTAAAAAAACGAAACTTCATTAACAGCTAAACCAAACGTTTCCAATGTAAATTTCCACATTTATAGAGTGTAAAAAGGCATCCTGAAGCCTGGGAAGTCATTAATTTGATTGTCCAGTATTTCCCTTATGAGATAATGCCTCACATAGCAAATGTGTACAGTGCGAGCTGAAAATGCATTTTCAGCACTAAAAAACCAAACTTTTATAACAGCTAAACCAAACGTTTCTAATGTAAATTTCCACCTTTATATAGTGTAAAAAGACATCCTGAAGCCTGGGCAGTCATTAATTTGATTGTCCAGTATTTCCCTTATGAGATAATGCCTCACATAGCAAATGTGTACAGCGCGAGCTGAAAATGCATTTACAGCACTAAAAAACCAAACTTTTATAACAGCTAAACTAAACGTTTCCAATGTAAATTTCCACCTTTATATAGTGTAAAAAGACATCCTGAAGCCTGGGCAGTCATTAATTTGATTGTCCAATATTTCCCTTATGAGATAATGCCTCTCATAGCAAATGTGTACAGCGCGAGCTGAAAATGCATTTACAGCACTAAAAAACCAAACTTTTATAACAGCTAAACCAAACGTTTCCAATGTAAATTTCCACCTTTATATAGTGTAGAAAGGCATCCTGAAGCCTGGAAAGTCATTAATTTGATTGTCCAGTATTTCCTTCATGAGATATTGCAACACTTAGAAAAAGTGTACAGCGCCAGCAGACAATGAATTTCCAGCACTAAAAAAACGAAACTTCATTAACAGCTAAACTAAACGTTTCCAATGTAAATTTCCACCTTTATATAGTGTAAAAAGACATCCTGAAGCCTGGGCAGTCATTAATTTGATTGTCCAATATTTCCCTTATGAGATAATGCCTCTCATAGCAAATGTGTACAGCGCGAGCTGAAAATGCATTTACAGCACTAAAAAACCAAACTTTTATAACAGCTAAACCAAACGTTTCCAATGTAAATTTCCACCTTTATATAGTGTAGAAAGGCATCCTGAAGCCTGGAAAGTCATTAATTTGATTGTCCAGTATTTCCTTCATGAGATATTGCAACACTTAGAAAAAGTGTACAGCGCCAGCAGACAATGAATTTTCAGCACTAAAAAAACGAAACTTCATTAACAGCTAAACCAAACGTTTCCAATGTAAATTTCCACATTTATAGAGTGTAAAAAGGCATCCTGAAGCCTGGGAAGTCATTAATTTGATTGTCCAGTATTTCCCTTATGAGATAATGCCTCACATAGCAAATGTGTACAGTGCGAGCTGAAAATGCATTTTCAGCACTAAAAAACCAAACTTTTATAACAGCTAAACCAAACGTTTCCAATGTAAATTTCCACCTTTATATAGTGTAAAAAGACATCCTGAAGCCTGGGCAGTCATTAATTTGATTGTCCAGTATTTCCCTTATGAGATAATGCCTCACATAGCAAATGTGTACAGCGCGAGCTGAAAATGCATTTACAGCACTAAAAAACCAAACTTTTATAACAGCTAAACTAAACGTTTCCAATGTAAATTTCCACCTTTATATAGTGTAAAAAGACATCCTGAAGCCTGGGCAGTCATTAATTTGATTGTCCAATATTTCCCTTATGAGATAATGCCTCTCATAGCAAATGTGTACAGCGCGAGCTGAAAATGCATTTACAGCACTAAAAAACCAAACTTTTATAACAGCTAAACCAAACGTTTCCAATGTAAATTTCCACCTTTATATAGTGTAGAAAGGCATCCTGAAGCCTGGAAAGTCATTAATTTGATTGTCCAATATTTCCTTCATGAGATATTGCAACACTTAGAAAAAGTGTACAGCGCCAGCAGACAATGAATTTTCAGCACTAAAAAAACGAAACTTCATTAACAGCTAAACCAAACGTTTCCAATGTAAATTTCCACATTTATAGAGTGTAAAAAGGCATCCTGAAGCCTGGGAAGTCATTAATTTGATTGTCCAGTATTTCCCTTATGAGATAATGCCTCACATAGCAAATGTGTACAGTGCGAGCTGAAAATGCATTTTCAGCACTAAAAAAACAAACTTTTATAACAGCTAAACTAAACGTTTCCAATGTAAATTTCCACCTTTATATAGTGTAAAAAGACATCCTGAAGCCTGGGCAGTCATTAATTTGATTGTCCAATATTTCCCTTATGAGATAATGCCTCTCATAGCAAATGTGTACAGCGCGAGCTGAAAATGCATTTACAGCACTAAAAAAACAAACTTTTATAACAGCTAAACTAAACGTTTCCAATGTAAATTTCCACCTTTATATAGTGTAAAAAGACATCCTGAAGCCTGGGCAGTCATTAATTTGATTGTCCAATATTTCCCTTATGAGATAATGCCTCTCATAGCAAATGTGTACAGCGCGAGCTGAAAATGCATTTACAGCACTAAAAACCCAAACTTTTATAACAGCTAAACCAAACGTTTCCAATGTAAATTTCCACATTTATAGAGTGTAAAAATGCATCCTGAAGCCTGGGAAGTCATTAATTTGATTGTCCAGTATTTCCCTTATGAGATAATGCCTCACATAGCAAATGTGTACAGTGCAAGCTGAAAATGCATTTTCAGCACTAAAAAACCAAACTTTTATAACAGCTTAAACCAAACGTTTCCAATGTAAATTTCCACCTTTATATAGTGTAAAAAGACATCCTGAAGCCTGGGCAGTCATTAATTTGATTGTCCAATATTTCCCTTATGAGATAATGCCTCTCATAGCAAATGTGTACAGCGCGAGCTGAAAATGCATTTACAGCACTAAAAAACCAAACTTTTATAACAGCTAAACCAAACGTTTCCAATGTAAATTTCCACCTTTATATAGTGTAGAAAGGCATCCTGAAGCCTGGAAAGTCATTAATTTGATTGTCCAGTATTTCCTTCATGAGATATTTGCAACACTTAGAAAAAGTGTACAGCGCCAGTAGACAATGAATTTTCAGCACTAAAAAAACGAAACTTCATTAACAGCTAAACTAAACGTTTCCAATGTAAATTTCCACCTTTATATAGTGTAAAAAGACATCCTGAAGCCTGGGCAGTCATTAATTTGATTGTCCAATATTTCCCTTATGAGATAATGCCTCTCATAGCAAATGTGTACAGCGCGAGCTGAAAATGCATTTACAGCACTAAAAAACCAAACTTTTATAACAGCTAAACCAAACGTTTCCAATGTAAATTTCCACCTTTATATAGTGTAGAAAGGCATCCTGGAGCCTGGAAAGTCATTCATTTGATTGTCCAGTATTTCCTTCATGAGATATTGCAACACTTAGAAAAAGTGTACAGCGCCAGCAGACAATGAATTTTCAGCACTAAAAAAACCAAACTTTTATAACAGCTAAACCAAACGTTTCCAATGTAAATTTCCACCTTTATATAGTGTAAAAAGACATCCTGATGCCTGGGCAGTCATTAATTTGATTGTCCAGTATTTCCCTTATGAGATAATGCCTCACATAGCAAATGTGTACAGCGCGAGCTGAAAATGCATTTACAGCACTAAAAAAACAAACTTTTATAACAGCTAAACCAAACGTTTCCAATGTAAATTTCCACCTTTATATAGTGTAGAAAGGCATCCTGAAGCCTGGAAAGTCATTAATTTGATTGTCCAGTATTTCCTACATGAGATATTGCAAAACTTAGAAAAAGTGTACAGCGCCAGCAGACAATGAATTTTCAGCACTAAAAAAACGAAACTTCATTAACAGCTAAACCAAACGTTTCCAATGTAAATTTCCACATTTATAGAGTGTAAAAAGGCATCCTGAAGCCTGGGAAGTCATTAATTTGATTGTCCAGTATTTCCCTTATGAGATAATGCCTCACATAGCAAATGTGTACAGCGCGAGCTGAAAATGCATTTACAGCACTAAAAAACCAAACTTTTATAACAGCTAAACCAAACGTTTCCAATGTAAATTTCCACCTTTATATAGTGTAGAAAGGCATCCTGAAGCCTGGAAAGTGATTAATTTGATTGTCCAGTATTTCCTTCATGAGATATTGCAACACTTAGAAAAAGTGTACAGCGCCAGCAGACAATGAATTTTCAGCACTAAAAAACCGAAACTTCATTAACAGCTAAACTAAACGTTTCCAATGTAAATTTCCACCTTTATATAGTGTAAAAAGACATCCTGAAGCCTGGGCAGTCATTAATTTGATTGTCCAATATTTCCCTTATGAGATAATGCCTCTCATAGCAAATGTGTACAGCGCGAGCTGAAAATGCATTTACAGCACTAAAAAACCAAACTTTTATAACAGCTAAACCAAACGTTTCCAATGTAAATTTCCACCTTTATATAGTGTAGAAAGGCATCCTGAAGCCTGGAAAGTCATTAATTTGATTGTCCAGTATTTCCTTCATGAGATATTGCAACACTTAGAAAAAGTGTACAGCGCCAGCAGACAATGAATTTCCAGCACTAAAAAAACGAAACTTCATTAACAGCTAAACTAAACGTTTCCAATGTAAATTTCCACCTTTATATAGTGTAAAAAGACATCCTGAAGCCTGGGCAGTCATTAATTTGATTGTCCAATATTTCCCTTATGAGATAATGCCTCTCATAGCAAATGTGTACAGCGCGAGCTGAAAATGCATTTACAGCACTAAAAAACCAAACTTTTCTAACAGCTAAACTAAACGTTTCCAATGTAAATTTCCACCTTTATATAGTGTAGAAAGGCATCCTGAAGCCTGGAAAGTCATTAATTTGATTGTCCAGTATTTCCTTCATGAGATATTGCAACACTTAGAAAAAGTGTACAGCGCCAGCAGACAATGAATTTTCAGCACAAAAAAAACGAAACTTCATTAACAGCTAAACCAAACGTTTCCAATGTAAATTTCCACATTTATAGAGTGTAAAAAGGCATCCTGAAGCCTGGGAAGTCATTAATTTGATTGTCCAGTATTTCCCTTATGAGATAATGCCTCACATAGCAAATGTGTACAGTGCGAGCTGAAAATGCATTTTCAGCACTAAAAAACCAAACTTTTATAACAGCTAAACCAAACGTTTCCAATGTAAATTTCCACCTTTATATAGTGTAAAAAGACATCCTGAAGCCTGGGCAGTCATTAATTTGATTGTCCAGTATTTCCCTTATGAGATAATGCCTCACATAGCAAATGTGTACAGCGCGAGCTGAAAATGCATTTACAGCACTAAAAAAACAAACTTTTATAACAGCTAAACTAAACGTTTCCAATGTAAATTTCCACCTTTATATAGTGTAAAAAGACATCCTGAAGCCTGGGCAGTCATTAATTTGATTGTCCAATATTTCGCTTATGAGATAATGCCTCTCATAGCAAATGTGTACAGCGCGAGCTGAAAATGCATTTACAGGACTAAAAACCCAAACTTTTATAACAGCTAAACCAAACGTTTCCAATGTAAATTTCCACCTTTATATAGTGTAGAAAGGCATCTTGAAGCCTGGAAAGTCATTAATTTGATTGTCCAGTATTTCCTTCATGAGATATTGCAACACTTAGAAAAGGTGTACAGCGCCAGCAGACAATGAATTTTCAGCACTAAAAAAACGAAACTTCATTAACAGCTAAACCAAACGTTTCCAATGTAAATTTCCACATTTATAGAGTGTAAAAAGGCATCCTGAAAGCCTGGGAAGTCATTAATTTGATTGTCCAGTATTTCCCTTATGAGATAATGCCTCACATAGCAAATGTGTACAGTGCGAGCTGAAAATGCATTTTCAGCACTAAAAAACCAAACTTTTATAACAGCTAAACCAAACGTTTCCAATGTAAATTTCCACCTTTATATAGTGTAAAAAGACATCCTGAAGCCTGGGCAGTCATTAATTCGATTGTCCAATATTTCCTTTATGAGATAATGCCTCTCATAGCAAATGTGTACAGCGCGAGCTGAAAATGCATTTACAGCACTAAAAAACCAAACTTTTATAACAGCTAAACCAAACGTTTCCAATGTAAATTTCCACCTTTATAGAGTGTAAAAAGGCATCCTGAAGCCTGGAAAGTCATTAATTTGATTGTCCAGTATTTCCTTCATGAGATAATGCCTCACATAGCAAATGTGTACAGTGCGAGCTGAAAATGCATTTTCAGCACTAAAAAACCAAACTTTTATAACAGCTAAACCAAACGTTTCCAATGTAAATTCCACCTTTATATAGTGTAAAAAGACATCCTGAAGCCTGGGCAGTCATTAATTTGATTGTCCAATATTTCCCTTTTGAGATAATGCCTCTCATAGCAAATGTGTACAGCGCGAGCTGAAAATGCATTTACAGCACTAAAAAACCAAACTTTTATAACAGCTAAACCAAACGTTTCCAATGTAAATTTCCACCTTTATATAGTGTAAAAAGGCATCCTGAAGCCTGGAAAGTCATTAATTTGATTGTCCAGTATTTCCTTCATGAGATAATGCCTCACATAGCAAATGTGTACAGTGCGAGCTGAAAATGCATTTTCAGCACAAAAAAACAAACTTTTATAACAGCTAAACCAAACGTTTCCAATGTAAATTCCACCTTTATATAGTGTAAAAAGACATCCTGAAGCCTGGGCAGTCATTAATTTGATTGTCCAGTATTTCCCTTATGAGATAATGCCTCACATAGCAAATGTGTACAGTGCGAGCTGAAAATGCATTTTCAGCACTAAAAAAACCAAACTTTTATAACAGCTAAACCAAACGTTTCCAATGTAAATTTCCACCTTTATATAGTGTAAAAAGACATCCTGAAGCCTGGGCAGTCATTAATTTGATTGTCCAATATTTCCCTTATGAGATAATGCCTCTCATAGCAAATGTGTACAGCGCGAGCTGAAAATGCATTTACAGCACTAAAAAACCAAACTTTTATAACAGCTAAACCAAACGTTTCCAATGTAAATTTCCACCTTTATATAGTGTAGAAAGGCATCCTGAAGCCTGGAAAGTCATTAATTTGATTGTCCAGTATTTCCTTCATGAGATATTGCAACACTTAGAAAAAGTGTACAGCGCCAGCAGACAATGAATTTTCAGCACTAAAAAAAACGAAACTTCATTAACAGCTAAACTAAACGTTTCCAATGTAAATTTCCACCTTTATATAGTGTAAAAAGACATCCTGATGCCTGGGCAGTCATTAATTTGATTGTCCAATATTTCCCTTATGAGATAATGCCTCTCATAGCAAATGTGTACAGCGCGAGCTGAAAATGCATTTACAGCACTAAAAAACCAAACTTTTATAACAGCTAAACCAAACGTTTCCAATGTAAATTTCCACCTTTATATAGTGTAAAAAGACATCCTGAAGCCTGGGCAGTCATTAATTTGATTGTCCAATATTTCCCTTATGAGATAATGCCTCTCATAGCAAATGTGTACAGCGCGAGCTGAAAATGCATTTACAGCACTAAAAAACCAAACTTTTATAACAGCTAAACCAAACGTTTCCAATGTAAATTTCTACCTTTATATAGTGTAGAAAGGCATCCTGAAGCCTGGAAAGTCATTAATTTGATTGTCCAGTATTTCCTTCATGAGATATTGCAACACTTAGAAAAAGTGTACAGCGCCAGCAGACAATGAATTTTCAGCACTAAAAAAACGAAACTTCATTAACAGCTAAACTAAACGTTTCCAATGTAAATTTCCACCTTTATATAGTGTAAAAAGACATCCTGAAGCCTGGGCAGTCATTAATTTGATTGTCCAATATTTCCCTTATGAGATAATGCCTCTCATAGCAAATGTGTACAGCGCGAGCTGAAAATGCATTTACAGCACTAAAAAACCAAACTTTTATAACAGCTAAACCAAACGTTTCCAATGTAAATTTCCACCTTTATATAGTGTAAAAAGACATCCTGAAGCCTGGGCAGTCATTAATTTGATTGTCCAATATTTCCCTTATGAGATAATGCCTCTCATAGCAAATGTGTACAGCGCGAGCTGAAAATGCATTTACAGCACTAAAAAACCAAACTTTTATAACAGCTAAACCAAACGTTTCCAATGTAAATTTCCACCTTTATATAGTGTAGAAAGGCATCCTGAAGCCTGGAAAGTCATTAATTTGATTGTCCAGTATTTCCTTCATGAGATATTGCAACACTTAGAAAAAGTGTACAGCGCCAGCAGACAATGAATTTTCAGCACTAAAAAAACGAAACTTCATTAACAGCTAAACCAAACGTTTCCAATGTAAATTTCCACATTTATAGAGTGTAAAAAGGCATCCTGAAGCCTGGGAAGTAATTAATTTGATTGTCCAGTATTTCCCTTATGAGATAATGCCTCACATAGCAAATGTGTACAGTGCGAGCTGAAAATGCATTTTCAGCACTAAAAAACCAAACTTTTATAACAGCTAAACCAAACGTTTCCAATGTAAATTTCCACCTTTATATAGTGTAAAAAGACATCCTGAAGCCTGGGCAGTCATTAATTTGATTGTCCAGTATTTCCCTTATGAGATAATGCCTCACATAGCAAATGTGTACAGCGCGAGCTGAAAATGCATTTACAGCACTAAAAAAACAAACTTTTATAACAGCTAAACTAAACGTTTCCAATGTAAATTTCCACCTTTATATAGTGTAAAAAGACATCCTGAAGCCTGGGCAGTCATTAATTTGATTGTCCAATATTTCGCTTATGAGATAATGCCTCTCATAGCAAATGTGTACAGCGCGAGCTGAAAATGCATTTACAGGACTAAAAACCCAAACTTTTATAACAGCTAAACCAAACGTTTCCAATGTAAATTTCCACCTTTATATAGTGTAGAAAGGCATCTTGAAGCCTGGAAAGTCATTAATTTGATTGTCCAGTATTTCCTTCATGAGATATTGCAACACTTAGAAAAGGTGTACAGCGCCAGCAGACAATGAATTTTCAGCACTAAAAAAACGAAACTTCATTAACAGCTAAACCAAACGTTTCCAATGTAAATTTCCACATTTATAGAGTGTAAAAAGGCATCCTGAAAGCCTGGGAAGTCATTAATTTGATTGTCCAGTATTTCCCTTATGAGATAATGCCTCACATAGCAAATGTGTACAGTGCGAGCTGAAAATGCATTTTCAGCACTAAAAAACCAAACTTTTATAACAGCTAAACCAAACGTTTCCAATGTAAATTTCCACCTTTATATAGTGTAAAAAGACATCCTGAAGCCTGGGCAGTCATTAATTCGATTGTCCAATATTTCCTTTATGAGATAATGCCTCTCATAGCAAATGTGTACAGCGCGAGCTGAAAATGCATTTACAGCACTAAAAAACCAAACTTTTATAACAGCTAAACCAAACGTTTCCAATGTAAATTTCCACCTTTATAGAGTGTAAAAAGGCATCCTGAAGCCTGGAAAGTCATTAATTTGATTGTCCAGTATTTCCTTCATGAGATAATGCCTCACATAGCAAATGTGTACAGTGCGAGCTGAAAATGCATTTTCAGCACTAAAAAAACAAACTTTTATAACAGCTAAACCAAACGTTTCCAATGTAAATTCCACCTTTATATAGTGTAAAAAGACATCCTGAAGCCTGGGCAGTCATTAATTTGATTGTCCAATATTTCCCTTTTGAGATAATGCCTCTCATAGCAAATGTGTACAGCGCGAGCTGAAAATGCATTTACAGCACTAAAAAACCAAACTTTTATAACAGCTAAACCAAACGTTTCCAATGTAAATTTCCACCTTTATATAGTGTAAAAAGGCATCCTGAAGCCTGGAAAGTCATTAATTTGATTGTCCAGTATTTCCTTCATGAGATAATGCCTCACATAGCAAATGTGTACAGTGCGAGCTGAAAATGCATTTTCAGCACAAAAAAACAAACTTTTATAACAGCTAAACCAAACGTTTCCAATGTAAATTCCACCTTTATATAGTGTAAAAAGACATCCTGAAGCCTGGGCAGTCATTAATTTGATTGTCCAGTATTTCCCTTATGAGATAATGCCTCACATAGCAAATGTGTACAGTGCGAGCTGAAAATGCATTTTCAGCACTAAAAAAACCAAACTTTTATAACAGCTAAACCAAACGTTTCCAATGTAAATTTCCACCTTTATATAGTGTAAAAAGACATCCTGAAGCCTGGGCAGTCATTAATTTGATTGTCCAATATTTCCCTTATGAGATAATGCCTCTCATAGCAAATGTGTACAGCGCGAGCTGAAAATGCATTTACAGCACTAAAAAACCAAACTTTTATAACAGCTAAACCAAACGTTTCCAATGTAAATTTCCACCTTTATATAGTGTAGAAAGGCATCCTGAAGCCTGGAAAGTCATTAATTTGATTGTCCAGTATTTCCTTCATGAGATATTGCAACACTTAGAAAAAGTGTACAGCGCCAGCAGACAATGAATTTTCAGCACTAAAAAAAACGAAACTTCATTAACAGCTAAACTAAACGTTTCCAATGTAAATTTCCACCTTTATATAGTGTAAAAAGACATCCTGATGCCTGGGCAGTCATTAATTTGATTGTCCAATATTTCCCTTATGAGATAATGCCTCTCATAGCAAATGTGTACAGCGCGAGCTGAAAATGCATTTACAGCACTAAAAAACCAAACTTTTATAACAGCTAAACCAAAACTGGGTTTAGCTAGTCAGTAAAACACTCTTTATAGTGTAGCAACGTTAGTAACGCTAAATTCTTACCTAGTTTATGAGACGAGTGCTGTACTTGACTATTTTTTGTAATTTATTATTATTTTTTTTTTTTAATGCTTTATAGAGCAAATTGCACCTATGACAGTTGTTATTACCACAGAAGCCATCTCAAATGGTTGCAAACTCTGAGGGTGACTTTGAACCGGAAGTCCCGCCTCAATCGTCATCTGATTGACAGCGGAATCCTGGAGCCAGAGAAGAGAAAAGAATCAGACACGAAGTTGAAGAAGCGAAAAAAAATAAACATCGAATCTTAAAGTTCTCGCAACGAGGGTGACTGTTGGGGTCTGGAGAAGTGACCGGGAGATGGGGAGCCCCGTATTTTGGTCTTGGTAAGAGGGTAACTCACTTGATGTTGACGAGGGAACCTATGCCGCTATGCTATATACCGTCGTGAGAAAACTACGGCCTGGGGGCCACATGCGGCCCGTTAAACGTTTTAATCCGGCCCGCCGAATTTGAAAAAAAAAAAAATAAACCTTGTTAATGTTTTATTTTCAAAATAGTGTGGTTTTTCAAAGACAAGCTTTTGTTCACTTTCATTTAAAATTAAATGTATTTTTTTTCTCAGATGAGATGAGGTTACCAAAACACTCCATCCATCTGCTCCTGGTCCAGCCCCTCTGTCAAATTTTAGAACCCATTGTGGCCCGCCAATAAAAAAGTTTTCCCACCCCTGCTATATACTATAAACTATGTTAATGTTGTCAGGCCATTATAGAGTATTTCTTCTGACATTTTGAAGGAGAAATAATACTCAACGTTTTATTTTTTTATGATGTTTGAGGCATTCTGACTGAAATACAGTTAAATTGAGGTTACCAGTAGTCATTTCCATTACCTGTAAATGTAAATTAGAATGTAACTTACTACAGTGAACCCTCGGTTATCGCGGTTAATGGGGACCGAGACCACCCGCGAAAACTGAAAATCCGCGAAGTAGCGGCGCACCTTCAAAAATGCTTAAAAAAAAAAAGTGCGAAGTAGCGGCGCACCTTCAAAAATGCTTAAAAAAATAAATAAATAAAATAATATATATATATATATATATATATATATATATATACGGGTAGAGAGAGAGAGCGTGAAATTCATGTTATAACAAAAAAAAAAATTATTAAAACATTTTTTTATTCCCCAGCCATTATTTTTGTATTTATTCAATTACTTCTTTTTGTATTTATTTAATTACTTCGACTTTTACCTGCTGGTACGCCGTCCGGTGTGCCCTGGCATTCTTCATTTATTTATTCATTTATTCATTCATAACTGACAGCCTCGCGCTCCGCTCATGCCCGGGCGGAAGGTGTTCCTCTTCGGCTTAACAACCACGCACGCCGGCCGGTCTCCTCCGGAGCTCTCGCACGGTCCCGAACGGAGCGAAATGTCGCCCCGCTAGTGCCCGGGCGGAAGTTGTTCCTCTTCGGCTTAACTGCCACGCACGCTGGCCGGAGCTCTGGTACGGTCCGAACCGCGCGAAACGTCGCCCCAAATCGTGCCCGGGGGAACGTGCTCTTCTTTGTCCACTCTCCTCTTCGCCCACGTTCTTCTTCGGCGCACGCCGGCCGTCTAACCACTCCAGCGCCCCGTCGTGCCGCTCGGCGAAACTACAATGCCCCCGAATATTTTTTAGACCCGCGAAGCACTGAACCCGCGAAAGGTGAACCGCGAAGTAGCGAGGGTTCACTGTATTGCAGCCAGATACCTATAAAATGTCATTTAATTTGCACTGTTTTGATCGCCACTGTTTTGCTCATTGAACAACAAATGAAAAGATGAATCATACACAGTGTTTGTAAAGATAATTGTCAATGTTTTATTAAATGAAATTCCAATGTAAAATTGTGTAATATTGTGTTATATAATGGGTCTACAACATACATTTCTCACAGACAAGTAGAGCTTTTTCTCATGAAATGTGTTGAAAAAAAACTAACATTTGAACATTGTTTTGCGTTACAACATCCGTGTTTACTGGTCATAAATTATTAACTTAAGTTTAATATACACTACACGAGCTGGGTAGCCACCACGCCTCAACCACCATAACAAGTTCGCTAACCCTTTAAGTCGAACGAGGTAGCTAACATATCGGGTTCAATTTGTACCAAAAATATGCTGTTGTGCCTTGTGTCTCTGTATATGTCGTCATGACGTGTCATTTGACAAAGCCTTGTGTCGATGTTAGTTGTCGATGTAACAGTCTTTGTTAGATGTCAATGTATGTCTATGTTAGATCTCAATGTGTCGATGTTAGATGTCAATCTATGTGTCTATATTAGATGTGTTTATGTTAGATGTCTATGTAAATGTTTGTTAGATGTCGATGTGTGTAAGATGTCTATGTAAAGGTTGGTTAGATGTCGATGTCTATGTAAATGTTTATGATGGATGTCGATGTGTCTGTTAGATGTCCGTGTTTGTTAGATGTGATTGTAATGATTTATGTTATAGACGTCAATGTAAGTGTCAATGTTAGATGCCCATGCATGTTTGTTAGATGTCGATATATGTGTCATTGTTACATTTCAACGTAAATGTTGTTCGTGCAAGTTTCCAGTCCTCCAGCCACGTGACATCATGCGCGTCAAAGTGATAACTCGTACATTTCACGGAGGGAAAAAAAACAGACACCATTGGTAGTTTTGACCGGGAAAAAAAATCATTTATTTTTTTCGAACACCTCATGTCTCTTTCAGCGTAAGAATAAACATGACACGACCAAAATAAAATATACCAACACAGGCAAATATTTAAGGAGCACTCAAGAGATACACTTCAGCTCATTTAATCCCACCTATTTTTACTAACGCAAACCCTTCAATTCTAGCGCCCACAGAATAGTGTGCTATAATGCTATAAAAATATGGAGCCTTTACCTGACAGCGTTTGAATATAACTGAATTCCCATTGCTCACGAAAAACTGAGAAACTAAGAACAAACATTTCAAGCACAAGCTTGACTTGACTTCAACAGTTCTATTTTTTCTTTTGTGACAGCTCAGACATCAAAATAATGCTTTCCTTCTATAAAATAAAAACAGCATGACAAAAGGTGCTGAAATAAACTATATACGGAAGTGCGTGAGTGACAGTGTGTGCATGTGTTTTTGCAACGCATGTGTACACCCCGCCATACAAATTACACAATTCGTTGGGTATGTGGTATACACTTAAAAACAATTGCCTTGGAGCAAGTGAACACAACACGTCTCACACTGTATACATGCTGTAGAAGGGCTGGGCGATATGACCTCAAATCAATATCGCGAGAAATCGAGCAATTTTACCTCGATAACGATAAATGCACAATAAATTCCCACGTGGACTAAAATCAAAATAAATGCAGGAATTGCATATTGACTGTTTTTTTTATTGACCAACTGGTACACTTTACTTTCAATGAAAAATAAAAGTACAAAAATCATTTGTATGAACATTCCAAATAGCTTGCAGGGTTCGCGGTTAACTTTAAAAACTGCTTGCCCATAGGGCAAGTGCCACTAAAATTTGCCTTGCCCGAGTGGCCAAATTACTTGCCCGACTTGGGCAAGTGACAATTTTTTTTCTCTAAGAATAAAATGTTTATGGTTGTAAAATGTGCGCCACAAATGTAAATAAACATATAATCTGATAAGCATAAATTAATCTTGTTTTCATCGTCAACCATGAAACCCTACTCACAAGAGCAAATGTATCATCCTGTGCAGTTATTGAAAATGTTAATTGTAGTTTTAATAATTAACAAATCTGCATGTTAAATTGGGAAAATGATATTACAGCAATCCAGATGATCAATTTTAAGTCCAGGAGAGCGTATTAATTGAGGAATCACATGAGTAAATTATGAGTGTGGCAAATTTGTGTATTCCTTTAAGACCAGTGCCTGTGGTGCTGCCTCCATAAGTTTCATAGCATAAACAGAACACAGTCACTGACACTATGTCAGGTCACATCATGGAGCTAATGAATTAACAGCCAATAATCAAATATTACTCCCTTCCTTACTCACAACTGAATTGTCTACTTAAAAATATTCGAGCTATTTTAGTCATGTCAGAGGAATCCGAAATGTTCGGATTTGAACGAACTCGTCGCCAATTTTCGGCCAAAATATCGTAGGTTTTTGTTGTGTTTTTCAAACTTCAAATGAGGATGCTACGACAGCGAGTTCCAATACTGCGGGATTTATTGACGTCCACTTTAACTCGACATTCACTGAACTAACTGATCCCCGTAGCGCCCGCCCATTGCCCCCGATAAGGCCAATGGACCATACCAAAACATAAGGGGTTGTCTGGGTTAAACCATCACCATACAGTGCACACAAACAGATCACACCACCGTTTTCGTCAAAATTAAAGATATTTGGCTGCTTTAAAAAATGCTTGCCCGGTCGGGCAAGTTGCCCATAATTTTACCTTGCCCGTGGCCAAATTTCACTTGCCCCGGGCAATCGGGAAGCGGTTAACCGCGAACCCTGAGCTTGCTTTGCATGACTTGAACAATGTCACAAAGAAAAAGGGTACCTCTTGCGAAATCTTTTTCTGCAAATAGATTGCGCCAAGATGCTCTCATGATGTAAATAATGGCAAATAAAAAAACGCTAAATAAAATGAAAGAAAATGTCAATGCAAGCCAAATAAACAAGTGGGTATTATCGGGGAAAATGTGCCGTCTCGAGTACTCTGCTGCGCAGTCGCCACTTGTCATCTATGTAATGCACAGTTAGGCTCAATCAGGGATCCATGTTGCGACCCGACCACAAGTCGGATGTAGATGCAAAATGCTTGACATGTCTAAGCTCCCGGCCCGATGTAGTCCATATCGGGAAATACGGCTTTCATGAAGCGTTTAAATCCTGTGCGCGCCACGTAACTAGAGGAGCTTTATCTTTAGCTATGTGCTAAGCTATCGCGTCCACCTCTGAGACGTTCTCTCGTATGGTGTCGCCTCCGTTCATGGGCTGTTGTCACTTGTCGAACCTTGCTTCTCACTTTGAACTTTCAGCACAGCATGGTTGTGTTGTGGGTGGTGAGAAAGCTTCTGGATTTGAATCGCCAGCAACGAGAGCGACAGACGGGTGGAGTCACATGACTAGAGGCGCTGTAGCGGTCTTAAAGGGGCATGAACATTGCCGCAGACAAAAGGCTTTTCTTTTTTTATTCATCGAATTTACCGACATGGGCAAAATGATTTCGGTCATTGTAATAAATTTCGGTAACGGTAAATTTTCGGTTTATCGCCCAGCCCTATGCTGTAGCATGGCTTTTTTTGCCGTGGGTGTCAAATATTTTACTTTGTTTTCAGAGTGCTTACAGACCTCTTGGTTTTGCCTCAAAATAATTGTCTGCAAAGCAGTCTGTGCCATCCGCATCATTGATGTGCAGGAGTAGCTTGTTGGTAATAAATAGCTGCAAGAAGTCCGCTGTTTGCCGCAGCATCCAGTGGTCCAGCGCTCGCAGTGAAAGTCTTGTCTGGCAGCCCGAACCATCCCCAAACATTTCGAGATGCACGCCCACTAAATTCCAGAAATATAAACATGGACAAACTTGACATTCTTCCAGATTCTGTCTCTTTGCATTGTTTTGAAGTTACTCCTGCAACTTTTCCACTTCTTCGATCCTCCCCATTGTCTGAAAAAGAAGTGTATATTTTGATTTGAAATAATGACCTCAACATACCAATACATTTGTTTATCATCTGAACTGGATTATTTTGAAACAACATTTGGGTTGGACATCTGGGATTTGTTGTTGTGTATATTCAGAGTAATCCTTTTCTTGTATATAGCTAAAGCAATAGTCGCTGGCCTTGAAAATGGGTACAAGACTTGACCAAATTAAGATGCCATAAGGTCTAATTTGCCCCTTCTCTACCACAACTGATTTAGAGGCCATTAGTAACAGATTTGAGAAGACCACTTTTAAAGATATGAAGCCAGAGCTCGGCACCGGACCCATTTTAATTATTTATTATAATTTTAATGTATTATTGAGCAAATGACACAATATGTCAGTAGTGATTACCACAGAAGTCATGTCAAAATAGTGCAAATTCTGAGGTCGACTTCAAATCAGACAGGCGGAGACGAGCGCCAGAGAAGAGATGAGAATCAGAAGAGATGTTGAAGAAGCTAATAACAAAAAAAACAAAAAAACACATCAAATCTCCATGTAGTAGCAACGGGGATGGCTCATGGGGTCAGGAGAAGTGAGCGGGAGATGGGGAGTATGAGGTGCCGTTGGGGACAAAAGTCAGGAATCGCTTCACACTTCTGAAATGCACTCTTACACACCAGTGAAATTGTTGTTGCTCATGCATACTTATGAAACGCTATCATACATACGAGTGAAACGCTCTCATACACACTAGTGAAATAGTTGTTGCTCATACACTCGTCAAATGCGCTCATACACATAGGTGAAACATTCTCATACACACCAGTGAAAGGCGCTCAGGCACAATTGTGAAATTATTGTTATTCATAAATACAACTGAAACATGCTCATGCCCATACACGAGTGAAATGCTTTCATACAAACACCCACACTGTTGAAAATGCTGTCATGAACACAAGATCGCACAAATACTAAAATGTAAAAATTAATCATTTATTTAGCAGGGATGCATGGTGGGCGACTTGTTAGCACGATGGTCTCACAATGCAGAGGTCGCGGGATTGATTCCGGCTTTCCTGTTTGGAGTTTGCATGTTTCCCACACGCCTGCGTGGGTTCTCCGGTTTCCTCCCACATTCCAAACACATGCATGGCAGGTTGTTTGGACACCCTAAATTGGTGTGAGTGTGAGCGCGGATGGTTGTTTGTCTTTGTGTGACCTGCGATTGGCTGGCAACCAGTTTAGGGTGTACCCCACCTACTGCCCCAAGATAGCTGGGATAGGCTCCAGCACCCCCCGCAACCCTTGTGAGGAGAAGCCGTACAGATAATGGATGGTGGGATGGCATTCATAATGGACGGCCGCCACGGTGGGCGACTTGTGAGCACGATGGTCTCACAATGCAGAGGTTGTGGGATCGATTCCGGCTCCGGCCTTCCTGTGTAGAGTTTGCATGTTCTCCCAAGCCTGCGTAGTTTTCTCTGAGTTCGCCAGTTTCCTCGCACATTGCAAAAACATGCATCCATTTACTCTGATGCCAATGTTTTCTGTACCTTATGGCAGATTTTTCTCTTTGCCGAAGACTATTAGCACTTGTAGAGCGAGGACCTGTGCCACAGTCGTCAACTGCACCCTAAAATCTGATCATTTTGTATTTTAGACATTACACACTACACAGTTAAAGATGGTCCAAAAAAGAAAAATGGATTAATGTATTTCAACTTACATAATACTCTTTAAAGAGCTGACCAGCTCATTCCCAGAGGTACGTATTGGGGCGTATTGGTCGTCTTTACAGAAGACTCCAGGAGGTAACTCAGGTTTGACCTTCAGCCACAACAGAGTGTTGGGTGTGAGTGCTTCCAAGTCGTTGAGGTCGGAAGATGTCCTTGTGATAGGCCTGCTGTTTATAACTGCTTCAGCCTCACCAAGCAAGGTATATTGACTTTCTTCACCCGAAATTTGTTCTTTTACAGTGACATTCAGGATTTTTCTCACAGACCAAATAAGTCGCTCACAGCTTCCTCCGTGGTGGGAACCTGCTGGGGGATTGCTATGCCACTGAATACCTTTTTGCAGCAAGTGTTTCTCGATTTACTTAGTGTTCCATTCTTTGATTGATTTCTTCATTTCACTGTCAGCTGATCTAAAGTTGGTTCCGTTATCAGAATACATCTCTCTCACTTGTCCTCTTCTGACAAGAAATCTTCGGATTGCGTTGAGACAAGCATCTGTGTCACGTGAAGATGCAATTTCCAGATGTACGGCTCGTACAGCGAGACATGTAAAAATCACGCCGTATCTCTTTACTTGTCCTCTAACCCTACTTACTTAGAATGGACCAAAATAATCAACGCCAATTCTCTTGAAAGGCGGATCGTCAGGTAGCACTCTTCTGATGACTCTAGCAGCTCGAGGTATCCAAAACTGTTGATGCAGATTAGCCATCATGTGGTTCCTTCCAGCGTGAGCTGTAATCTCATGAATGTATCTCAGGACTAGCTTTGTGTTATGTGAATCCTTGGCAAGATGGCTTGCTGTTTTGCTGTTTCAGGCATGGCTGCGTGGCTCAACTGTCCACCAACCCTCATGACACCATCTTGAAGTACTATATTGAACTTGTAAAGTGGGCTACTTTTCTTCACCCTTTTTTGTTTTTCAAATATGGCTAAATCTTTTTTGAAACTTCGCCTTTGACAGTATTTCACAAGTTCTCTTTCTGCTTTATCCAAGTCGTCGCAGGTCAAATACTTTCCTTTGACAGTTCTCTTGAATAAATTCATCTTGCCTTCTTCACCTAATGTGATTAACTCCTTTCTATTTTCCTTTACTCTGTCAGTAAGTCTTTCAGCTTTAGAAACCAGGCTACGGCCTGCTTCAATGCTGTCCAAGACGAATAATGGTTCATCCACTGGCCCAGAGAATCTTTGGGCTACAGTGACTGAATTACATGCACTTGAGTCACTCATTTGACCTCCAGGTCATTAATTGGTAATTTGAAGTGGTTTTTGTGTTTAACTAAATTCCTGGACACTGCCTGATTTTTTTCAGAGCTGTACAACCACTAGAAAGGGTGGTTCCCACAATGTGAGTTTTGCTCAGGTGGCCCAACAATGTCACAAAAACAAGTAGGGGTGTGTGTGTGTGTTTGTATAAGCTACATGTTGGGGACCAACATCGGACAGCACACCCACTGTAGGGGACCAAAATTTTTGTGGGGACCAAAAATCTGGGCCCCACAAAAAAGAGCATTGAATTCAGTGATAAGAAGCTCAGGGGGAGGTCCTGTCAAAGTTTCAGGGCTTCCCAGGAAGGTCACAAAAACAAGACGAGTGTGCTAGAAATGTGTGTGCGGAAAAATTACTCAGGATCGCTGTCTAGTGGTCGGTCCCGGTACTGCACTTACGCACACTTCACACACTCGGCTGGTCTGCGCATGTGCAGGACAGTCTGCTTTATGTCAGGCAGCCACCCTCCCCTCCCCCACAGCCCAACCCGAAAAATTGAGATGTTAGTTAAGTATTTATTCCTAATATTGAGTGAGATTACATATTTTTACTTGGCAGCTGGCACAACAGCTAAGCTTGGAGCACAGTTATTGCAAAATAAAATAAATAAACAGTAACAACAATAACGATTGTTAATATTGTTATACTTTATAGCGTAACCTATTTATACTAATTTTCTGTATGCAATTTCAAGTGCAACTAATATAGTTGTGCATATAGATAGCCACCAAACTCCATACATTAGATAAAAATAAGAGCCACGATGTTAACCAATTAACAGTTCAAGAAAAAAGCAGACATCCAAGAACTTGCTTTGTTACTTTTGCGTGGCCAGAACTACAAACCCCAAAGCAGAGCAAACCCAAAACATCAGAGAAAGTACAATACTTTTGTCAAGGAGTGGTGCTGCTGCTTTGCGATCGCTGCCACCATAGTGAACGCGCTCCCACATTCGTGCACACGCACACATGCCACACACCTGTTTTCCACGTCCTGTCAGTCCACTCCGTCGGTCCGCATTTATTTCGTTGGTCAGCCATCACGGTTGGGTGCGCACTAGATCGCTGTTAAACCATCTTCTACGCCACAGTCCTCGTGTTCAACAAACATTTCTCCCGAATTCGCCTACCATGCACAACTCTCCACTTTCAAACCGAGCGCCGCTGTTACTTCCGGGTTTTTAGCGCCAAGCACTTGACGCTAGCGTGTGACGTCATGGCGAAATACTAGGTTTTAAAATAAAAATTTTCTTTTTTTTTGTACAGTCTAAGTGCATGGGGTTATGATAGATCGAATGAGTATACCTTTATGTACTCACTAACATTTATGTTGATCATAAAATGTTGTTTTGATGAAGAAAACTGTTATTTTTTAGAATCAATTGGCTTAGGGCACTTGGGCAAACTACGGCCCGGGGGCCACTTGTGGCCCGTTAAACGTTTCAATCCAGCCCCCCAAACTTGAAAAAAATTAAATGAATAAGCCTTGTTAATGGTTTATTTTCTAAATACTGTGGTTTTTCAAAGACATATGTATTGTTGTAATGCTTTTGTTCACTTTCGTTTAAAATTAAATGTATTTTACGACTCATTGTGCCCCCCCCCTCCCAATCAAAAAGTTTGCCCATCCCTGGCATAGTGGATGGGCCGAGGAGTTTAAAAGGCACACATCATGCATTTTTCAGTCAGTTTTAGCCAGGGCTTGGTATGGGGAAGACCAGCTGGTTTACATGTAATCATTAAATTTTCCCAAGTTTTATTTAAGTTAATTGGACAAAACAAAAAAAACGCAATATTCTTCTGCCAGAGAGTATGTAATATTCTTCTGCCATTTTATTGTAGAGGGCCATTTTGAGCCCCTAACAATATTATTCAACCAAGAGATCATGAGTCGTCGCCCACTTACTTTCTGAAGTCAGCTGGGATGTCACGGCTGTGACCCTCGTGAGGATAAAGTGGTTCAGATGGAAAAGTAGGACTAAGGGCTTTTTCTCAGGTTTCCATGCGCAAATCCATGTATATTAGGTTAATTGGAGACTCTAAATTCTCTACTCATCAAATGACATTCGTGACCCTGATGGATAGATAAAATAGATTATTAATCTGCCATGGGAAGTCCAAGGTGTCTGGTAGAAAGAAATGCATTCATACACTCATTACACAGTCAACCAAGCAAAGACACAAAGCCTAGGGCAGGGGCGGGCAAACTTTTTGATTGGAGGACCACAATGGGTTCTAAAATATGACAGAGGGGCCGGACCAGGAGCAGATGGATGGAGTGTTTTGGAAACCTCACCTCATCTGAGAAAAAAAATACATTTAATTTTAAATGAAAGTGAATAAAAGCATTCCAACAATAATATTTGTCTTTGAAAACCACAGTGTTTAGAAAATAAAACATTAACAAGGTTTATTCATTAAATTTTTTTCAAGTTCGGCGGCCCGGATTAAAACTTAACGGGCCGCATGTGGCCCCCGGGCCGTAGTTTGCCCTCGCCTGGCCTAGGGCATAAACACATACATGTAATATCCAATCCGCTTATTCTCACAAGGATAGCGTGCTGGAGCCTACCCAGCTGTCAACGGACAGTAGGCGGGGCACACCCTGAAGTGGTTGCCAGCCAATCGCAGGGCACGCAAAGACGAACAACCATCTGCGCTCAAACTCACTCACAAATGCAACCTCCACACAGGAAAGCTGGGTCCCGGGATCGAACCCTGCACCTTGGGACTGCGAGCCGGATGTCCTAACCAGTCTTAACTCATTAAATACCAGCCATTTTCACTGGAGCAACCCGCTCAATCCCAGCGTTTTCCTGGGTTTTGACTAATATTGCAAGGCCCACAGAATATAGTATTCTAATGCTATATAGACATGGAGCACACCCGAAGAAAGATGAGACTCTCTTCTTTCAACAGAAAAAAATGTTTGTTCCTATCTTTTTCCATTCTTGAGCAATCGGCATTTGAAAATAGCTAAATTTCATGAAAACTCCAATCCCTGGGGAAAAAACTGAGAAAATGAGCTTTTTGTAAACTGATGCATTTTGACCATAATTTGAATTTTGACACTATTATTTATGGCTTTTATGACACCTCTAACATCTAAATAATGCATGCCTTCTATAAAATAACAAAAAAAAGCACAAAAAATGTTTTTGATAAAATAAATTTATTTGCACATAACACTAAACGACTGAACTGTTGAACTATGTACAAAAATGAAATACATCAGTGTCATACATACTTTTTTTTTGTGTGATATAAAATAAAACAGTTGCCTTGATGCAAGGGCACACAACATAGTTCACACCACATTCTTGTTTCACTCCGTTTGCCTTTGCACAAACAGACCCGACACTTTCGTTGTGGTCTGGCTTTGCTGGTCCGTGGAAAATAGGCGAGCTTGTGTTTGTCCACTGGGGTTTGTGTGAAAATAATTGTCTGGGAAGTGATTGCTGGCATCCGCGATGTGCTGCAGAAGCTCATCCGTGAGAAACAGCTGCAGGAAATCAGCTGGCTCCTCAGACTCCAAATGGGCAGCGGCATTCAGTGGTCCAGGGGTTGCTGTAAAGTCGATTTTCCTCGGTTGCCATCCAGTGTGACGCCATCCGGAACCACTGCTTCCTGATGCACAACCTGTAAATTACAGAAATACAAACAATTGGAAATATATATTTATTGCTGCATTTTATTGCTGGCGTGTGAAGTTTCATATTATAATTTACCTTTCTTTACACCAACAAGACGAGGAGGAACTTTCTTGCCGCGGGATGCACAATCTGTGAATTTTAGAAAGTATGCATGATTACCACACCATTCAGTATTGTTGTTTCCTCGTCGGGGAGGAGATGCGCTCGCGCGTAACTGCACATTTACGCGACATTTTCTGCCCGCAAGATGCATGATATGTACAATAAAAGCATGAGGGCTAAAACCACATGTTCAATGGTAACTTGCGAGCGTTTACTTCCTCGTCGGCGAGGACTTACGCTCGCGTGTAATTGTGCAATAGGCGCCCGGACGAGAAAGTCAGCGAGCAAGCTTGCGTCTAACTGCACATTTACGCGACATTTTCTGCCCGCAAGATGCATGATATGTACAATAAAAGCATGAGGGCTAAAACCACATGTTTAATGGTAACTTGCGAGCGTTTACTTCCTCGTCGGCGAGGACTTACGCTCGCGTGTAATTGTGCAATAGAGGCGGCCGGATGAGGAAGTCAGCGAGCAAGCTCGCGTCTAACTGCACATTTACGCGACATTTTCTGCCCGCAAGATGCATGATATGTACAATAAAAGCATGAGGGGTAAAACCACATGTTCAATGGTAACTTGCGAGCGCTTACCTCCTCGTTCGGGGGGATCTGGTGAGGACTCTCAGCTGCTTTGGCTATTGTCCGAAGGCAGGCGATGCAGGCCGCAAGGCACGCGCACCCTCTTTAGACGCCGTTTTGTTGTGACGACGACGAAGCGTCATCCTCTCAACCAAAGCGTCTCCATCGCCTTGATGCTTTTAGGAAGCTTTTTTTTTACAAAAAAGCATTCCTCGATCGTCATTTGCTTGGAGGATTTCATTGCTAACGCTACTAATGCGACTGCTGCTAGTGCTGCCGATGCTGCTGCTACCCACGCTGCTCTCCACACTTATAAGTCTACCCCAGGATCCCGCCCCCCCATTTGTACCTCTGGCGCAGATTCAAGGCGGATCTTTTGCACCTCTGCCCCCTGCTGGGTGATTTTTACATGATTCACAATGCGGACAAGGCTGATTCTCAGTCAGAGGTTGCATCAGACCCTTATGTACACTATGACGTAAAAAAGACAGGAAACGTACTTATACGTCTTTGGTAGAGGGCGCCATTGCATTAAAAGACGTCTTTGTACGTCTAAGGGAGTAAATGAGTTGAACAAAGTACAGGGTCCTTCACCTGACTACAGATGATCTTCTGGGGACTTTATTTGGTTTTAATCACTTTTGGGGTCTGTATCTATGCACACTCCCTGGTTTTGCTACCTTCCTGGGTACCAGTCACACAAACGTCAGACGACTCAGCACATACCGACTGTCTCAGCACTACACACTTTCACTCCAAGGCAGTGCTGTGAACCAACTTACTGACAAGAGGTAGTATTTAGAATTTTAAAAAGTGCTTGAAAGGTTTTGTTCATGTAAAACCAACAGATTATGACATTATTATTATTATTTAAATCAGTATTAAACAGCATCAGCATAGGTTAAAGATATTATACAGACTATATACGATAAAAAAATACTAAACCACCCTTGCTTTTCCGTCATTTCTTGTATAAGTTAACACACAGATGTATAACATTTGTTTATACAAATATAACGATTAAAAAGTAGCTGATTAGAGTTTTAATTTTGTATTCATTAATCTGTAATAAAAATGGACATATTTTGGTTAATAAAATTAACAAGAAATAAAAGTAAAGGGTGTTCTAATACTTTTTTCAAGATTGTCCTAACATACATTTAATGTTTACAGTATATGTCTTCGGAAGAAGCGCAGCATTAGATTTTTTTTTTTGTTCTCTCTCTTTGACTTCTGAATTTGAATTTCTGTCACAGATGTGCTTGAATTCTATTTTGGATGATTTGTGTAAAACTGCACAAATATTTGAAGAGCCATAGAATTCAAGAATCACACCAGTGCTGCTACTCCTCCGAACGGGTGAACGCCCTTGATTAACAACCTGCGTTGAGGTGGCTTTTGAGATTCGTGGTGTGGGAGAAAAATCTCTGAAGGCATTCTTAGACTTCAAGAGAGGGTCCACAATTTTCAAAGATTCACTTCCGTCTGAATCAGAGGCCTCACTTGTATCCGGAATATATTCATCTCCACTGTCATCTGAGTTGGAGTAATAATGCTTATCCATTCCAAAGTCAGCCTGTTTTTTTAATCTAAAAAACAACAACAACAACGAAATATAAAGGAAAGAAGGCAGGAGACCAATAAAATATATGCAATTTGCTTGTAAGATTCCCTGAAATCTATATGGGTTGTTTACCTGTATACTTTTGGTCCTCCTGAGCCTTGGGATAGTAATATGGTCTGGGTCTGAGGCACAAAGTTCAGGGGCAGGATTTGACAATGATTCGTCAGAATCTGTGTCGTTATTCCAAGGAAGATTCAGCCCATATTTTTTGTCCAAGGGAGGAGACTGGGTTGCATCAGAGTCCAAGAGAAAATTGAGAACCCATTAAATACTTAATCCCGAGAGGAATCTGCACAGAAAAAGGTCTTAATTCTATTTGAAAAAAAAAAAAAACTAAAATATTGATGAATGATATTATGACAAAATAATGTAATAACAAAATTAGAATGATTTTAGGAAATTATTTGCAAAACCAAAACATTGTGGTACGATAATAATGCATATAATTATTCTACGCAGCTATATTTAACAAAAACACTTAATTGACCGTAACAAAAAGCTCCCGGGAGGAAAACTACATTAAATGTTTTTTTAACAGGGCAGTGAAAATATTGGAAAATAAAAAAAATAATGAATAAAATAATATGAAAAAAGAATTCAATGTGTATCGATGGACCCATATGAAATACTTATATCGCTATGTACTTATCAGCCATATCGCCCAGCCCAATATGTAACTGCAACTTCAAAACCTCGGGCCATAACAGGATTGTAACATGGGATGCATATCTTCATTCCTAAATTTGTAGATCCCGAGGAGGCTGCTCAATGGTCCTGGTAATGTAAACCTCAACCAATTCGGTCACAGCCAATGTTCTCCATCCTTGTTAAGAAGTTTTGAAATGATTTAATAGATATACTATTGCAAACTATACCAGAATTTTATACATTTTAAACTTTTGATCACAATTTTACCTATTTTCTAAAAATCTGAAGAATCCACATGCCAAATCACCTGCTGTGGACACATAGGTTCTGTTCTGACAGATAATTCAGTTACAGGTTGTGTACTTAAAGCCAATAAGAGGGCAATGCAGCAGTCGACAGCCTGACGAAAGCTTAAGTCTCCCAATGAGAGAACTGTAGTGGCTGGTAGGTTCTTAGATTGTAACATAGTAAAGACATACACTACGCATAACTGTATATCATATGATGATGAGGGAAAATATTATTAGCTACGATTTATGTCCAGATATATTAGAAAACTTGTCCAACCAGCACAGGTCTATCTAACTGTAATTTTAACATCTCAAGACACGACAGGATGACCACATGATACGCATACCTCCTTTTCAGAGTCTGTCAAACCTTGAGAAGGCTGCTTCGATGTTCTGGTGGCATCAACCTCAGCCGATTCAGTCATTGTCGGTTGTCCTCCATCCTAATGAACAAGTTGAATATTAATTTAATGAATTAAAAAAAAGAAAATGGATCAGAATTTTACACATTTTAACGAACAAGTTCACGAATGAAACAAAACCAATTACTTTAGCGCATGACAATTAATCTTCAGTAGAGATATGTTGTGACTGATATTTCAGTCACAGGTTGTCTTTTGAACGCCACCAGGGCCGCAATGGAGCACAGGACAGCCAAAAGTCTTCTTGTCGGACAGCTGTAGTGGCTGGTAGGTTCTAAGATTATAACATAGTAAAGGCACATACAACTCCTAACTGTATTTCATATGATAATGAAGGAAAAGATGATTAGCTATGATTTATGTCAACAATAAAAATGGCTCTACGGGGTCCCCACGAACGCAAACCTGACAGTTGGGTGTCAGATGGCCAACATACCTGACTCGCAATTCAACTCAACTGGACCCCACAACACAAGAAAAAGCTGAGTGAGCCTCAAACCAGACATACACATTCACTGACAAATATCCTGTGACACCAGATATATTAGAAGTCTTGTCTAATCAGCACACGTCTATCTAACTGCAATTTTAACATCTCGAGACACGACAGGATGAGCACACGATACGCATACCTCCATTTCTGAGTCTGTAAAGCCTGGAGGAGGCTGCTTCGATGTTTTAGTAGCATCATAAATTTATTGAATTAATTATATTTGAGGTTGGATTAGATTTTTACACATTTTAAGCCTTAGCCACCCAAAACAAAACATAAGCTCATGAATGAAATAAAACTAATTAATTTCGCCCATGCCAATTAATCTTCTGTAGACACGTGTTGTGACCAGTGTTGTTTTTGGCAGGCATTTTAGATTTTGTCCAAGTCATTTGGACAAAGTGCTGATTTGTTTACATCACATTTAGTCATCCCAATTCGTTATAGTTTTAGTCCAGTTTTAGTCAACGAAAACTAAAAAAAGGGTTTTAGTCCAGTTTTAATCGACGGAAACGCAAAAAAAGTTTTACCCTAGTTTTCGTCAATTTATTCACAAAGGTTTTAGTCCAAGCGGCACGGTGGCCCAACTGGTTAGCATGATGGCCTCACAATATTGAGGTCGTAGGTACGATTCTGGCTCCGGCCTTCCTGCGTGGGTTTCCTCTGGGTAATCCGGTTTCCTCCCATATTCTTAAAACATGCATGGCAAGTTGCTTGGACACTCTAATTGCCCCGAGGCATGAGTGTGAGCGTGGATGGTTGTTCGTCTATGCATGTCCTGCGATTGGCTGGACACCAATTCAGGGTGTACCTCGCCTACTGCCGAAGACAGCTGGGATAGGCTCCAACACCCCCCGCGACCCTAGTGAGGAGAAGCGGTACAGATAACGGATGGATGGATGGATGGATGGGTTTAAGTCCATTTGAGTTAAAACAAGGCATTCAAGGTTTCCACCCAATAACAAAGACTTTTGGATGGACTACTAAGGATTCTTCATTACAAACAGAAAAAAGTGGCAACAGTGGAATCAATACTCACTGCTCCAAAATAAGCAGAGAAGCAAAACATTTTGTTGGGCAACTGTTGTGGCTTTATTTCACTAAAAGCAACATAAAATAATTTATGAACCACATGCTAACAATTTTGTCTAGTCAACGAAAAAAATTCATGTACATCACGTCATGTTTTCGTCATAAAAGAACCTCGTATAGCTTGTCATCGTCATTAAAAAAGGGGCGTTAACGAAGTATTTTCGTCATAGTCATCAGTGACGAAAACAACACTGGTTGTGACTGATATTTCAGTCCCAGGTTGTCTCCTGAACACCACCAATTGGGCAAGGGCGCGCAGGAAAGCCTGGGGTCTTCTATTTTTACAGTATAGAAAGGCTAAATATCAAATTGAAACAGTGTTTTATATCATGAATATACAGGGTTGGTGCTGGTTCTGGTAGGGAAACCACAACATAAAGATGTCCTTAATTAGTCCCACAATGGGGATATTTGCAATATGGCATATGATGGCCTAACAGGGCCACCGCCCAGAAAGGAGTAACGCAGAACTTTGTAATACTGTCACTCCCTGACCAGTTCGTTGTTCCTGCAGAGCCAAACTTTGACTCAGACCCACAAATTTGAATTACAGATAGTGGACAATGGAGAACTCCCCCAGTCAGTCATCATGTTCAACTTCCATAGAAACTTCACATACATTTATTAGATTGCCAAACTAATTGGAAACTACATCACCAGAACACCACAAGTGGGCTCTGTTATTGTACTTAAAGATGCATCTTACAAACCTGTGTTCTCCAAGGCCAGCTGGTCCATAGTCTTAAGTTATTTCTTCGCCAACATCAATGTCTCGGAGCGCAAACAGACAGAGGTGTGGTCTGTCCTCTGTTGTCATCTTCTTCATTTTACAGTTGGGGTGCATGTGGTCATCATTAACCAGTCTTCCCAGACTGCCATCTTCTTGAGCTGCATCAACACTTAAAATAGATTAAAAAAAAAAAAAACAATTATTCAATCAATGTCAGAAATTAATCTTTGAGACAATCTTGTGTACACAAAACATAAAAATAGGAAATCCACAATTTTTAAATCTAAATCAAATCATACAAGAAATTTCTATTGGAATCAGACCCTATTAACAGCTTGTCTTTGAGACTTCCATCAGGTTTCACACTCACTGAAATAACTTGAAACTGACAAAAGTGGCAAAAGAAAAGGTCAAGACACTCTTAATGTAAAATAACCACTTAAAAAACGATGTCAGCTTGGTTATCAGAAAACAATAATATATCTTAGCAAAAGCGTTAACATCATACCTTTAAATTAGTTTATATACTTCGCTTCTAACTCTGCAGTCTTGTCCAGACCCTTGACTGCATGTTCAATAGTATCCTGCTTTGGGGACTTCCTGCATCTCAGGGAAGGCATTGTTTATTCTATAAAGAAAAAAGACAGTATTGTGTTGAGAATTATTAATACTATGGGCTAAATGGAGTTTTAACAATATCAGTGTAAGAAAAATAAATTATAAATTAAAAAAATATCAATTCCTCCATCCCAATTAACGATTTCAACCATAATAGTTTATATTGAAGTTTAAACAACAGACACAGACAGATTTATGCAGTGCGACTACAAAAATCTTACCAAAATTGCATTCACAGTAACCTTTGCTTTAAGAATCATGTAATTAACCAGTGAACATCGTGTCTTACACAAAAATTAATGGCAGAAATTATCATGGTACTTGCATTCTGTGGTTCTATAACAAAAGTGCAAGCTGTTAGCTCCGCAAAGCTAATGCAACAAGCTAGCGTCCCTCGTGCTCACATTCAATGCAAACCTGACCACCGGATGACAATACGCGTCGGTTTAGTTCTTTAAATGAGTAAAAGCACCATGACGTTTTATAATTATTCAATGCTTAACTGGAGCTCGTCAATTATGTCGATGTA